>NW_004797431.1:1170213-1172745 GCF_000002075.1 Aplysia californica | reverse complement strand
CCCTTTCATCATCTTTATGAGATGTTCCTCACAGCAGTCCATCTTATAGGAGAACCGAACCACACCCCCACCCATCCCTTTCATCATCTTTATGAGATGTTCCTCACAGCAGTCCATCTTATAGGAGAACCGAACCACACCCCCACCCATCCCTTTCATCATCTTTATGAGATGTTCCTCACAGCAGTCCATCTTATAGGAGAACCGAACCACACCCCCACCCATCCCTTTCATCATCTTTATGAGATGTTCCTCACAGCAGTCCATCTTATTGGAGACCGAAACCCCCAACCACTCACAACTTCATGAGATGCTGCTCAAAGCAGACCATCCTGTCAGACAACCGAACCCCCAACCATCCCTCACCATCTTCATGAGATGCTGCTCAAAGCGGTCCATCTTGTCCGAGAAGCCTGCCTCCCCGGCCTCCGACTTGTCCCTCCCCCCGGCTGCAGCCGCGCCCCCAACAGCAGCTGTCTCCGGCTGCGGGCTGTCCTCAAAGCCCTTGATGTGCAGGAGCAGGGAGCGGGGCTTGGAGCTGAGCAGCTGTGGGCTGGACAGAGTGACCAGGCCGCCCAGCCCAGACAGGTCCAGGCAGTTGGACAGTCGGACAGGCCCACACAGGATCTCTGCGTTGTGGGCCTCCAGGAAGGCAGGGTCCAGCACGTTGTTCACCATTGGCTGAGCCTCTTCCTCCTCGCAGCTGCCTCCCTCTGACGGCGAAGACGAGGTGGAGGACAGGGAGTCCACACCGCCCGCCACCCACGATGACGATGATGACCTTGAACCTTGGGGGTGGTGTGAGGTCGAGGTAGACTCGGGGCCGGCTGTTGGCCTGCGGGCCGCCCGGCCGCTGGAGGTAGAGCTGTTGGCACTGGCCGGCCGGTGCATGGAGCCGATGTTCTGCTTCAGGAGAGTCACCTGTAGGAACAACACACGCAAAAATGTTAAAAGCCTCCGACCGCAAAATTTAAATGACCTAGTAGGCACGTTGTTTCAGGAGAGTTACATGATAAACAACGCAAAATTTAAATATCTAGTAGGCACGTTGTTTCAGGAGAGTTACATGATAAACAACGCAAAATTTAAATATCTAGTAGGCACGTTGTTTCAGGAGAGTTACATGATAAACAACGCAAAATTTAAATGACCTAGTAGGCACGTTGTTTCAGGAGAGTTACATGATAAACAACGCAAAATTTAAATATCTAGTAGGCACGTTGTTTCAGGAGAGTTACATGATAAACAACGCAAAATTTAAATGACCTAGTAGGCACGTTGTTTCAGGAGAGTTACATGATAAACAACGCAAAATTTAAATGACCTAGTAGGCACGTTGTTTCAGGAGAGTTACATGATAAACAACGCAAAATTTAAATGACCTAGTAGGCACGTTGTTTCAGGAGAGTTACATGAAAAAACAACGCAAAATTTAAATGACCTAGTAGGCACGTTGTTTCAGGAGAGTTACATGAAAAAACAACGCAAAATTTAAATGACCTAGTAGGCACGTTGTTTCAGGAGAGTTACATGATAAACAACGCAAAATTTAAATATCTAGTAGGCACGTTGTTTCAGGAGAGTTACATGAAAAAACAACGCAAAATTTAAATGACCTAGTAGGCACGTTGTTTCAGGAGAGTTACATGATAAACAACGCAAAATTTAAATGATCTAGTAGGCACGTTGTTTCAGGAGAGTTACATGAAAAAACAACGCAAAATTTTAATGACCTAGTAGGCACGTTGTTTCAGGAGAGTCACATGAAAAAACAACGCAAAATTTTAATGACCTAGTAGGCACGTTGTTTCAGGAGAGTTACATGAAAAAACAACGCAAAATTTAAATGATCTAGTAGGCACGTTGTTTCAGGAGAGTTACATGATAAACAACGCAAAATTTAAATGATCTAGTAGGCACGTTGTTTCAGGAGAGTTACATGAAAAAACAACGCAAAATTTTAATGACCTAGTAGGCACGTTGTTTCAGGAGAGTCACATGAAAAAACAACGCAAAATTTTAATGACCTAGTAGGCACGTTGTTTCAGGAGAGTTACATGAAAAAACAACGCAAAATTTTATACGCTTCCATCCACAGAACTTGAATCATTTGGGGATCAGGCTGTTGGGATCTCAAGTCACCTGAGAGAACAACCCAGGAAATGACAAATGATTTTCCACACCTTGTGTCTTCATTAGTTTTTCTTCAGTAAATGTTCTAGAGTTGGAAAGAATTGTATACAGTTAAAGAGAAAATAATGTAGAGCTACAGAGCAAGTGTAGAAAAGATCTGAACCTATGTCTATGTAGGGCTATGAGGTGATATAGAACTATCTAGAAAAATTCGAACCTACCTTTATGTAGGGCTGTGTGGTGGTGTAGAGCTAGAGTAGAAAAGATCTGAACCTACCTCAATGCTGGGAAGAGAGGTGGTGTAGAGCTAGTGTAGAAAAAAAGATCTGAAGCTACCTCAATGTAAGGCTGTGTGGTGGTGTAGAGCTAGAGTAGAAAAGATCTGAACCTACCTCAATG
>NW_004797431.1:1163155-1167898 GCF_000002075.1 Aplysia californica | reverse complement strand
CACACACACACACACACACACACACACACACACACACACCACACTCACACACACACACACACACTGAAAAGATAGGCCAGTCTTTGCGTTCACACTGTTCATGAATGGTTCAAAAACTTGCTCGTCAAGCATTTTAGAGCAATGAAGGCTGCTCTTAGAGGCTAGGGTCGCCACTAAAGGGCTATATTCTTATTAGAAAATGTCATTACACAAGCCTAGGTTGCTGTTAAGCAGCATGTTGCTCTTATCTGGGTTGCTGTTAAGTGGACTCCACAGTATTATATTTACAACACTATTACTGCTTGCTATATCCCTGTTGTTATTGTGAATGACATGTGAAGTCCAGCTACCTGAGTGGTCAGACAGGTCATCTTCTATCTTGGCCCTCTTGCAGGCCGACCCTTCAGCCCCCGTCTCTGAGCCGTCTCCCTGGTCCAGACTGCTCAGAGAACTGCGTCGGTCGCTGACCGTCTCTAGATCAAAGAACTGGATCTTGCCACTGTCCGTGCACACACACAGCCGCTCGATTCCTGAAAACAAAACACACAACACGAGAGTTGAGATACATTTCAAGCAGTCCTACCCCCACATAAAAATTTCCTCCCCCACTCAGAATCGAACTCAGGTCTCCTGCATGCTATAGCAAAAGGGTCTCTGCACTACACTACCCCCTTCGTTGGACGCGGTGCCAAGTTCTGTCATTCTTTTCCACCATTATTCCAAATCAAATCACTTTTTAATCAACTATTGGCTCACACGCATGTGACACCACACTTATTCAGAAAAAGCCGCATTGCCGCCAGTCTACAAATGAAAGGTTTCTTTACAAGAGAACAAACAATTATCAAGTGTCTCCATTTGTCAGGGATGCCACTCAACTTTTTTTTTTAATAGCTGAAAATCCACGCACCACGGTCTCACTAACATATGAATATCAATTTGAAACCCCAAGGGTGTACATAGAGAGAAATGACAAACAAACAAAAACAATAGATGTTCATAGAAAGAAATGTGTGTGTGTTTGGGTTTTTTTGGTGGGTTTTTTTTCAACTATAGATTCTATCTCCATCTCAATAACGGAATAGCGGACCAGGAACAAAATACCAGAAATATCGGAAAAAAGCGGAAAAGTGGCATCCCTGATTTGTCTGTTTGGATGTTGTTTCACTCTCATTCCTGCTCAGCCCCACCAGGCAGGTAAAAAAATAAAACCCGCCTCCAAAATGATCTATATATAGTGTCGATGTGGGTGTAAAGAAATAAAACGCGCCTCCAAAATTATCTATATATAGTGTCGATGTGGGTGTAAAGAAATAAAACGCGCCTCCAAAATGATCTATATATAGTGTCGATGTGGGGGTAAAGAAATAAAACCTGCCTCCAAAATGATCTATATATAGTGTCGATGTGGGTGTAAAGAAACCCACAATTGCGTCAATCCTTACAATCCAGCGGGCCACTCACCAGAGCAGTAGGTCACTGACAAGAACTTCTCCCCTGGGCCAGGCGTCAGTTCTGCCACGGAGGTCAAAGAGTGCAGCGACAGCACCCTGACCAGGCCGGCCGCTGTGGTGACCACCAGATGACCGGGCACCGATGGGGGCCGCTCCACACCCTGGTTGTCCACGGTGTCCGGCCGACCTAATTGTTCCTCAACCTGGAACAGAGAGAAAATGAGAGAAAGATTCGTTTTTAAATAAAAGACTTTTTAGTTTTAGTAAGTGTTTTACGCCACTTGCAGCACAATAAGGTCATATAAGTGCCGAAGATTAGAGGTATTGCAAGAGAGTAACAGACATAAAAAAGAAGGAGGAGAGATAAGGACGATAGATGTTCGATAGGAAAGAAGAAGCAAACCACACCAGAGCGCCTGCCAACCACCCTGGTTTAATTTAATAAGACTATTACAGCACTTGCAACACAAAAAGGTCATGTAAGAGCCAAAGATAAGATGTGCTACCAGAGAGTAATACATACAAAGACATGAAGTAGGAGAGATAAGGAGGACAGATGTTTTGTGAGAAAGGAGGAACGAGCCGGCAGGAATAGGAATCCCACTTGTTGATTTATTTGTTACATACATAAAAGTACCTTAAAATATTAATAATTTACAGTTAGTAAAATACTGAAACAATTACTTCAAGGAAGGAAATAGTAAGATAGACCGAAACAGCAGAGCCAAAGTACAGTCCAGATAGGGTTTTCCACCTCATTGTCTTTTTGACTTCATAATGTAGAGATTCACCATTGCCTGACAACACATACAACTTACAACAAAAGTGTGCGTAAACAGCAGACCCACACAATAACAAATATTTCATGAAAGGAAAAAGTGAGACCGATATACATGTGTATACAGGCTCAACAGAAGGAAAAAGAAATCATAGGACCTACTTGAGGTGCCTTGTAACCACCCACAACCACATTCAAGATATTACGTGACAAGTTTTCAGTTTTAGTAGAGGTTTTACGGTGCTCGCAACTGTACAAGGTCATATGAGCGCCAAGGGGTGGATGTCAACAGAGAAATCCTTACAGGGAATCAGGCTAACTCAGCTCACCTCTCTAGCTTCAACAGCACAAAGTCTGCTTCGACTATCAAGGCACCCCAGAAATAGAAGGTCACAAGAGTGTGACAAACATACAAAAGAAGTAGAGGAAAATGACAATCGTAAGGACTAGGAAAGAAAAAGCAGCAGTTCCCTGTTGTAGTTCATGCACAGTTATGAGCGTGACATTGTTGAATCAGCCCATTTACAATTCTGCTGTGCATAGAACATGGTGTTAATGTCCCCTCTTTGGGAATGGCCTGAAGACACTTCAGTCAGTGGCACCGCCCCGGGGGTGTGTGATAAGTTTTTAGTTTTAGTTTTAGTAGAGGTTTTACTGCACTCGCAACTGCATTAGGTTATATGAGCGCCAGAAGATTAGAGGTGTTACAAGAGAGTAACAAACATAAAAAAGAAGAAGGGGAGATACGGACGATAGATGTTTGATAGGAAAGAAGAAGCAGACCACACCAGAGCACCCACCACCTACCCACTGTGACAAGTTTAAGAATAGAACTACACATCAACAATACAAAAAGTCACTGAACAAAAAGTCACTGAGTTTGAGTAAAGAGGAGCACATCCAGACGACAACAGTCTGTGATTCAGCGCAGAAAAAAAGGAAGACTGAAAGGCAGAAAAAAACAGGGGAGAAAGAAAAAAGGATCTATCTGTGACCTCCTCAAACAACCCCCTCTCACGTATTAATTAATACATATGTTAATATTCAATCCTTTTTTAACAAAGTAAAGTCAACAAACATTGACACTGTAGTTTTCCTTTCCCGACTCTACCAAGCAAACTGTTATTTTGTTTTGGTAAAGTGTAAAACCCTATACTACATACATACATACAAAGTGTTTTACACACTATGCAGCCAAAGACTGGACCAGACTAGAGTCAAATCAACAACTATCTCAGTATCTTATAAATATAGTTTAGCAATAGCACTGCATATATTTGTCATTGTCATTCCATGTAACTGTGTTTGTCATTTTTTTAAGTTTCAAGAAAAATAAAGAAAAAGATCACCCTTATCAGAACCAAGACTGGAACACTCATTATTTTTCAATTTTCAAAAAGGAAGGAAATGCTGAGACAGAAGGACGCCATATTTACAATGCCCCTTGATATAACGGCTTTAAAACCCCTAGACATTGATTAAAGCAATTGTGGAATGGTTCTGCCAATACACATGTGTCGCGATGTGGTGGAATCAATTTTTGGGCATATGGGGCTATTGGTAAGTAAGTATCATCTTAAAGCCTGGTCATTTGCCTTCCTGTTGGTGAACTAAACATCCATCTATGTTGAATAGAAGTCGAAAAATTTGCCATTGAAGGAGGTCAGGGTTGCCTGGTGTCTGAGGTGAAATTAGCGAGAAAATGGCCGCTAAAGTTCTGTAATTTCCATAGCTTGAGAGTCTTTTGAAACAGGAAATTGACATTTTTTGTGCTTTTAATCAATGTTTTTCAGAAAATTCCACGCAGCAATGTGTTTTTAAATGGGTATAGATCTAAAAGGTGTTGAGCCAAAAAAAGAAAATCAGAAAGAAATAGCTCAACGGTCAGAAAAATGCCAATTTCTTTGATTTCATGATTTTGACGAGCGCCTTGAATTTCACCACGATGCCTCACACATATATGTGTCACGAGTGACATGGTGAAATCAGGCACTCGTCAATTTTAGGGCATATATATATATATACTGTTATTGGCATAATTTTAAAGCTTGTTCTTTTGTCTTGCTTTTGATTAAAAAATACCCATCTATCTTACAGAGAAGTTGAGATCTTTGTGATTGAAGGAAGTGGGGGGAAAGAAGAAGAATTCGCGAAAAATGACTGTCAACGTAAGGTAATTTCAAAAGCTTCTGCAAGAGTATCAAGAGTGTCCTTGGAAACTGGGAAATTTACATTTTTTGTGCCATTGATCAATTTTTTTCAGTAAAATCCACAGAAATGTGATTTTTCAATGCACATTACGGATTTTGAGCAAAAAACAAACCATTCCATAAAACTGTCAGACAGGGGGAAAATGTCAGTTTCTATTTTTGACAAGCGCCTGATTTCACCATGATGCCATACACACTGATTTCACCATGATGATGTCATACACACTGATTTCACCATGATGTCATACACACTGATTTCACCATGATGATGTCATACACACTGATTTCACCATGATGCCAT
>NW_004797431.1:1158793-1163025 GCF_000002075.1 Aplysia californica | reverse complement strand
GATGTCATTGACACTGATTCCACCATGATGATCATCACACCGACTCCACCATGATGATGGTCATCACGCTGACTCCACATGATGACAAACACGCTGATGCCACCATGATGTTGATCACACTGATTTCCTCCATGATGATGTCATACACACTGATTCCACCATGATGATGATATACACACTGATTTCACCATGATGTCATTGACACTGATGTCGCCATGATGATGTCATACACACTGATTTCACCATGATGTCATACACACTGATTTCACCATGATGATGTCATACACACTGATTTCATCATGATGATGTCATACACACTGATTTCACCATGATGTCATACACACTGATTTCACCATGATGATGTCATACACACTGATTTCACCATGATGATGTCATACACACTGATTTCACCATGATGTCATACACACTGATTTCACCATGATGATGTCATACACACTGATTTCACCATGATGATGTCATACACACTGATTTCACCATGATGATGTCATACACACTGATTTCACCATGATGTCATACACACTGATTTCACCATGATGATGTCATACACACTGATTTCACCATGATGATGTCATACACACTGATTTCACCATGATGATGTCATACACACTGATTTCACCATGATGATGTCATACACACTGATTTCACCATGATCAGGTTTGGTGATTTTTTTTTTTTCAAAAAAATCAAAAAAATCTATTTTTTTTCTTTTTTTGAATTTTTTAAAAATGTCGACACAGTTTGGGATTTTTGGTTGCTAAAAGTATGTTCTTTTAGTGCAAAATGCATTGTCTTAATTTAACTAATGATTAAATAAAGCAACCTCAAAAGAAAGCCTTAATCTGCTATATAATAGTATATATATATATACATATATATATATATATATATATATATATCAGACAAAAAATGAAGAAAATGTCAGTCTAAAAGGAAGGGGTAGGGGGGGGGGGGTAATTATGAATAGATAAACTTGCATTTTATTACAGTGTGTGTGTGTGTGTGTGCACGCGCTTGTGTTTGTCTAAAAAGAAAAAGAAAATGTTAATTTCAATAATGAAAAAAAAGTAAATTGAATGCTGTATTATTTTACAGTGACAGGGGGGAAAGCAGACTTTTAAGCATGATTTTATTAGTCTACTAAACCTTATATACTGTTTTATAAAACCAAGGAAAGGAATTCTGAATATTTAAAAATGTAAAAACAGAATACATTTTTTTAAAGTGATTTAAATCACTGAGTTTTATTTTTTTAATCAAGTTGATTTAAAAAATTTAAAAATCAACTGATTTAAATCAACCCAACCCTGATTTCAATTATGAAAAAAAAGTCAATTGAATACACTGATGTCATACACACTGATTTCACCATGATGATGTCATACACACAGATTTCCCCATGATGTCATACATACTGATTTCACCATGATGATGTCATACACACTGATTTCACCATGATGTCATACACACTGATTTCACCATGATGTCATACACACTGATTTCACCATGATGATGCCATACACACTGATTTCACCATGATGTCATACATACTGATTTCACCATGATGATGTCATACACACTGATTTCACCATGATGATGCCATACACAATGATTTCATCATGATGTCATACATACTGATTTCACCATGATGATGTCATACACACTGATTTCACCATGATGATGTCATACACACTGATTTCACCATGATGTCATACACACTGATTTCACCATGATGTCATACACACTGATTTCACCATGATGATGTCATACACACTGATTTCACCATGATGCCATACACACTGATTTCACCATGATGATGTCATACACACTGATTTCACCATGATGTCATACACACTGATTTCACCATGATGCCATACACACACATGGTATAAGTTTACCCTGCCACTCCGTCATGCAACATTTCAATGATCTTAGTTTGAGGAATGACGAGCACACCCACACCATATCACTTAATGCTAAGACAGAGTAAAACACCAGAAGACTGAAACAGCAGAGGGCAAGGAAAGTCAAGAAGTAGGATGTACTTGTGTCGCCCTCCAACAACCCATACATTCCAAAGAACCAATTGATTAACCAAATTTCCCAAACCACTGGCATGCTTACACATCTTAGAGATCGAGTAGAGAGTAAGACATTGTCAGACCCTCGTTGTTGTACTAAATGGATCGAGTTTCGTTTTTTGAGCAAGGAGAACCACGTCAACATAATTATAATAGTCATCTCGGGCAGAAACAAAGTAAGACAGACAGACAGTGAGAAACAACAGTTTAAACTAAAAAAAAGAACCTATCAGTGACACTCCGACTACCCGGTAAGTACACTCCACTCCATTAAAAACTCCTCACTTTTCAAATTTTATACCTCTTTTACTTTGACCAAATCCCAAGTTCAATGAAAAAAAGTACACACTGTGAGCTATTGTCCACAGATGACCATTACACACAATACTGTACATTCTTTTGCTGGTGGAATATGTGAAAAATAGGGGAAACATTTTCTTTTTCTTGTGGTTTCTTTTGGCAATAAATCAACCGGGTTTTCTTGACACATCATCACTGTACGCTTTATTTTACACTCCAAAGTAGACTGAGCAGTGAGAAGAGCAGCGACAACACTGGGTAAGTCGAAGGCACCTTGTGGCACTCTTTGACATCGATCAGCGGACTACTGGAAGGTTGCATGAACGTTTCAAGACAACTAGACGAGTCGCCAATCAACCAAGGACAGTACAACCGAGGGTCACAAGCGTACAACAAAATCAGATGATTTAGATTAGCCACCTGAGAGATCGTTTTCTTTCTGCCACCGGGACAGCCCGAGAGCTTTGGGGACACAGAGAAACAATAAGTGTAGCCAACATCACCCATCGACAGAAGCTGCTTTGTGAAACCAGAGACCCTATCTATGAAGGCACTGTGTTCACTGCTGTACGCCGTCAAGTTCATTTAGACCACCACAACAAACACTCAAGTTGCGAGCGCCGTAAAACCCTATACTACATACATACATGACAAACACTCAAGGTGGACATTCTGACTCAGAAACTCGGATGAGTTATGTTTTCTGACAAGTCTGGATTGTGTGCGAGTCATGAAGATGGAAGAAAAAAAGTTTGGCGACGCACCAGGGATGCTGACTGTTGTGTTGTCCCGTGAGATAGAAGGAGCAGGAAGCATACCTGTCATTATAACAACACAGCTTCCTACTTTTCACAATTTAAAAAAAAAATAGACTCTACCCACGCATCGTGTCAAGATGGAGGCCACTGGCTAGGGCTGGGCAATGAGTCGCTTTAGCAAAATCTGGCTAACTAATATGTTAGTACACCTCTTCGGCAAATATTATGACATGAACCACTTCAGCAAATGGGTTAAAAGAACCACTTCCACAAACGGGTTAGCACTACTTCAACAAATAGATCCACTTCGGCAAACGGGTCAGGCAAGAGAGTTAAAAGAGTCTTAATTCGGATACTGTTTCATTGAGAACTATCCGGTTATCCGGACACTTTATCCGGATTTTGCCCACCTCTACCACTGGCCAAGTAACCCCACCACCAAAACCTTAATACACACTTTTCTGCATTCAACAGATTCAAGCTATTCCAAGAAGACCTGCAGCACGAGATCTCTCGAATTGACTTATAATGGGAAGACCTGCAGCAAGAGGACTCTCGAATTGACTTATAATGGGAAGACCTGCAGCAAGAGGACTCGTCAATAATGGGAAGACCTGCAGCAAGAGATCTCTCGAATTGACTTATAATTGACTACGAAATTTCGTGATGAGCAATACTAGAAAACAATACTAGAAAACAATACTAGAAAACAATACTAGAAAACAATACTAGAAAACAGAGACTATGCATTATCCAATCCGAAAACGGACTTCTGAACTCAGACCCTCAAAAACAGGAAAACATTTCTTACGTACTGGTTTTTCTTACGTACTGTTTGGCAGCTATGTGACAGTTTGGGCAGCCATCGGCGCCGTACTGCCAACGCTTTTTGGAAATAACCCAAACATTCCTGTTTCAGCAGGACAGTGCCAGACCTCACGCTGCATGTGTCTGGACAACATACCTAGAGCAGCAGTGATTCAAACTCATGCAACGGCCTCCTTATTCAGCCGACTCGAGTCCAGTTAAACACTTGTGGGGCGAACTACAACACTGGATACACTAGCTAACAAAG
>NW_004797431.1:1138901-1158693 GCF_000002075.1 Aplysia californica | reverse complement strand
ATGGGAAGACCTGCAGCAAGAGATCTCTCGAATTGACTTATAATGGGAAGACCTGCAGCAAGAGATCTCTCGAATTGACTTATAATGGGAAGACCTGCAGCAAGAGATCTCTCGAATTGACTTATAATGGGCTTTGTTCTCATTCCCGGAAATTTCGTGATGAGCAATACTAGAAAACAATACTAGAAAACAATACTAGAAAACAATACTAGAAAACAATACTAGAAAACAGAGACTATGCATTATCCAATCCGAAAACGGACTTCTGAACTCAGACCCTCAAAAACAGGAAAACATTTCTTACGTACTGGTTTTTCTTACGTACTGTTTGGCAGCTATGTGACAGTTTGGGCAGCCATCGGCGCCGTACTGCCAACGCTTTTTGGAAATAACCCAAACATTCCTGTTTCAGCAGGACAGTGCCAGACCTCACGCTGCATGTGTCTGGACAACATACCTAGAGCAGCAGTGATTCAAACTCATGCAACGGCCTCCTTATTCAGCCGACTCGAGTCCAGTTAAACACTTGTGGGACGAACTACAACACTGGATACACTAGCTAACAAAGTCCCCAACATGCAGCAACTTGGTCATGCACTGATGGCAGAATGGAACAACATCACAAAGAACCATTTCACGTCTTAATCTACGAGGCATCGAATACTTGCCACCATTGCAGTATTAGGTGGTGATTCATTACTCAACTTTTTATATGAAAGGAGGGTGAAGCTGAACATTGCAAGACATAAGAATAGGAGCTCAGATTGCACCACATTTTTGTTCAGTATCTGTGGGCAATAAGTTAGTTCTTGCACCTCTGTGTAAACACCTGTAGTAATCCCCACTATAGTTTTCATTCCAAGCACATTTACTTATGTGGGTGGTTGGTGGGTGCTCTGGTGTGGTTTGCTTCTTCTTTCATGTCAAACATCTATCCTCCTTGCCTTATCTCCCCTTCTTCTTTTTTTTGTTTGTTACTCTCTTGTAACACCTCTAATCTTCTAGCGCTCATATGACCTTATGCAGTTGCGAGTGCCGTAAAACCTCTACTAACACACACACACATTTACTTAAGTGAGGTCTTTTTAATGGAGTTGAGTGTACTTGCGAGAGCCAGTGACCATGATATACACACATTAAATTTAAAAAACAGGCACATACATACACAAACACACAAAAACATGCACATACATACACAAACACACAAAAACATGCACATACATACACAAACACACAAAATCATAAACAGTATAACACGGACAACTGTAAGTCGTCGGGACCGGCCTCGGTAGTTCAAGGGATCCGTAGTTCAAGGGATATGTGAACAGCGTTATGGCATCAGCTGTGTCAGAGAATCAAGAGAAGCGACAAAGACTGCTACTTCAGGGGTAAAACAATAGACGGTGAGATGCACAACGCCTCCTCTCCCCCGTTTCACACAAGCCTAACTAGGCTAAGTGCCTCGGGCATGCGTGCCAAGCATTGCGCTAAAAATAGCACAGCTAGCTGCTTCTGTGAAGGGAGGAAGGTGGTTTTTACAGACCTTCCCTTTTTCCATTCAAAAAAATATATATTATTTTGTCTCAGGTGCACCTTAAAGAACATTGATTTTAGACCTCTACGGCGGCGTAATTAGTCTATATATTTCGTGTTCCAGCTTCGCGTAATTTTCTTGCAAAGATAAAGAAGAAAAAAAAAACAGGACCACAGACACATTTAGACGGATGTGTGATTTCTAGTCTTCTGTGTTCAACCTATCCGTGTTATGCTGTATACACACATACATAAATATTCATACACACACACATAGGCACATAAACACACACCCACACACACATACACCCACACGCACACAAACACACAAACAGACCTGATCTTCCACCTCCATGGGCAACAAGAAGGTGGCAGTGATCACATCCTGGGGGGAGACCACTGTGTGAACAGCCACAGGCTCTACATCCAACACCACATGACCGTTCTCGCACTTCACCGAATACACCACCACCCCGCCCCTGCAGGAACTCTCCTCGGCCTGAGGTGTATTTGTCACTGGGGGGACCTCCTCCGCTGGCGATGAGGAGGAGGGGGAGGAGGAACAGGAGGAGGCAGAGCTCTCGAGGTATCCTATTTTGGTGGAAAGAACCACAATCACATGCTGCTTGTCGGAGGAGGGGAGGATGGAGCACACTTCTATATGCTCCTGCTGGAACTGGCCAGGCAGCTCCAGACACTGGACCACTGTTCCGCCAATTTTGGGAGCCTCTTTCTGGGGGCAGCCCCCTGAGTTGGAACCTGAGGAGGTCGCAGTGGTGTGGCCCGATTCGCCTGCATTGGCGAAGAAGAAGGGTTTCGCGGAGGATGAGGAGGAGGAGGACACGGGTACGAGGCTTGAGAAAGTGAAAGAGTGGAGAGGTGAGGTGGGCTCAGGCATGGGCTCAGCCATCAGAGAGTCCACCATATCACAGAGGGTGCTGGGCCCGTTGGCCAGACCGGACTTGTTGCTTAAGTCTTGGACCACAGACGGAGGCTGAGAGCTGGAGCCCTCCTCACCCGTCTCCATGGCCCCATACGAGGGTTCCCCTGACGACTTGTGCGAGGGTGGGGGCGGTGGGGAGAAGCCGATAATCTGACAGTCCGGGTCCTCCCAGGGGTGCAGCAGCCAGTCGTCCGTGCTGTTGGCAAAGACGGCGGGCTGCAGCATCCCCACCCCAGGCTTCATCGACGACGATGCTTTCACTGTCGACGAGGTGGACGAAGATGAAGACGAGGAGGATGAGGAGTTAGAGGAGGAGGTGGTGGCAGCCATGGGGAGAGGTTTCTTCTTCTTGGACGGGCTGGTCTGCCCGGGCGTTGTCGATGTAGTGGCAGCAGCATCATCATCATCATCATCCACCAGCGAGACGACCACCACGTACGGAACCAGACGCGACTCCGGCATCACAAACTCCGAGCTGCTGTTGCCACCAAGGCCACCGAGGTCACCACCACTGTTGTTGCCGCCGTTGTGGCCACTCTGACACTGGTCAGTGATGATGCGTGAAGAAACGGTGGACACGTCACTGCTGACCGCCTCGTTGACCTCATTCATCAGCTGGACGGTCAGATTCCCTTCCCCGGGCCCAGCCACATCAAGCACTCCCCCCGCACTGCCACTCCCCCCGCCAGCTTCCACAGAGCCGTGTGGTGGCCCCGACTGAGGTGCCTTGGTCTGTCTCAGCATCACGCCACACAGCACCGACAGCTGAGCCTCACCCACCGGTGCTGATGACTTGACAGGGGAGGCTGCGCGGCCCGCCTCCTCTCGCCACTTCCCTTCTTCCGCCACACACAGGGAAGTCACATACAGGTCATCTGACGGCCGCCGAGAACCAGATGGCAGCAAATGCTTGTCTGAGGAGAGCCAAACAAAATTCTCACAAGATCAGCGCTTTGGATCCATTCTCAGTCACATCAATGGTGTTATTCACAAACCTTCTTACTGGTGGCATCAACATATTACAGCACACAAAAAGAAAAGACAAAACATGTCAGCCTTTAGTGCTTTTACAGTCTTTATTGTGCATGCTGACTCCTGAGTTTTACTATGGGCCCACAGATCAACTTCAGCAAAGATTTTAGAAACAACCCCCTCCCCCCCCCCCCCCCCCCCAAAAAAAAAAGTATTTCAGATCCAAAGTAAAACACCACAGGGATGTATAAGTTTTGGTAGTTTTACAGCAGTTGCAAAACAATTAAATCATATAAAAGTCCAAAATTAGAGGTGCTACTATAGAGTAACACACACAAAAAAAATGAAGGGAAATAATAAAAATAAGGAGGATGGATGTTCGATAGGAAAGAAGGAGAAAACCACATCAAAGCGCCTGCCAACCACCCACACACCATGGATATGTGCACACTACAAGCTGCAACACAGCACGAGGGAAAGGGAAAATACAAGACTTTATCTCCCACACAAACTACCGCTCTTCTGGGACCTGTTGAGTCCACCCAAGCCGGTCAATAACCCAAACCCCCTTGATACCATGACCTACCAACCCAAGTCCAGTTGACCCCCATGACTTGCCTGAGCCCAATTGACCTCATGACCCCTTGACCTGACAACCCAAGCCCAACCAACCTCAAGACCCCTTGACTCATCAACCAACCTCATGACCCCTTGACCCATCAACCAACCTAATGACCCCTTGACCCCTTGACCCATCAACCAAAACCCAACCAAAGATAGTACATAACAAAATGGTCCACTCAGCCAAAAAAGTGTCCGCAGGAAGTCCGCTCTTTGCTTCTGACGGCGCTGCAGTCTGCTTTGAAGCTCTCTTTCGTTTTTCCAGAAGAAGAATAGGAATAGCACCTACTTGCGCGCGCAGATCGACTGCTGTTCATCAGCTGCTCGGGTTCGTTCAGTGCGGAGTTTTAGTTTTTTAAAATTTTAATGACCTCTCGCCTTTCATTCTAAAGTAAAATTAAACGAAGAAAACAGTCACCCCTTCCTCCGAAATAGGTTTTTTGTCAGCGAAACCATTTTAAAAAGCGTTCTTCCGAAATTTGAATTCTTATTTATTAAAAAACTTGCTAGTTTCACTTTGATTTTTTTAACACAAGAAGGGTAACTCTGTTCGCAAAGGGTGCGCATTTGTGAAGAGGGTGCTACCGAATTTTGAGGACACTTTTTCAATTGGCTCAAAGAGAGGAGTGGACCCTCTTGTTATGTAGACTCTTTGGCCCAACTGACCCATTGATCCAACCCCAATAGACATGATGACCCCTTGATCAGACCCTATCCCCTTGATCAGACCCTATCCCCTTGACCGTTCAACTGAGCAAGACTCCTTACCATTTCCCTGTTTGTGGTCGTGGAGGGCAATCTCCAGCGGGTGTCCATCACAGGCCGCTTCTGGACCATCATTCTTTTTCCTAAATAGACAACAGCAAAAAACGGAATTGTGTTTTATTTATGCGTTTTAGGAGGCGATCTTCAGACCCTGATAGTCAGAGCCAATCTGGGTTGAAAGGGATACAATATCCCAGCAGAAAGACAATAAGAATGTCTCCCCTCTCAGGAATCAAACAGGTGTCTTCTGCGTACACCAGTGAAGTGTTTAACCACTACACCACAGAAGCCAGTCCCCAATGAATGACATACACACAGGAAGGATGACGCTTGTCGGCAAGATGATCACCTCTCTTTGATACTTCACAGTTCATTCCAAACTAATGGGCGCTAGGGAACAGGATATACTCACAGAATACATGTCAGATAATGATTTACCTATATAGCGGCACTGTCGCAAGCAATCAAACTCAGTCCAAATTATGTGAATTTTATATTTTTACGCCCTCTCAAAGCTTTTCAAAGATGCACCTTTCAATATCACCAAGATGCAGTTTAATGCTATGGTCGTCACTGCTTACAATTTTCTTGCATTTCATTATTCCCGATAGGAACAACACAACAAAGACTATTTTTTGGTCTCGGACTTAAAAAATACCCAAACGGACATAAGTGGATCGCTTGCAGCACCAACGATATATATCATGTATTATATATGGAAAACTTCTGGCTCATTATGCTACATCAACTTGTGGCATCTGAAGCCATTTACCGAAGCGTTTTACGTGCCCCCCTCACCCCCTCACCCCAACTACAATTTGGAAGGTGGCAGGTTGCTACAACCCCGCCTGTCAGGGTCAACCCGGGCTGGGAAGCATACAACATTCCAGCAGATCACCAAGATACTCCATGAGAAACTTTCCCACGCCAGATTCGAACACACATCTTGTATGTGCAGCAGCCAAGGACCAAACCTCTACACCACGGACTCCAGTGCAGAGTCTGAAACTGTTCAAAACACCCCTAAAAATCTCTCTCCAACCGCCCACAGCTATTGTTTGGTACTGGTCCACAACTACTGCGTTACTTTTGTCAAGTAACCTCAAAAGACGTGACCCACCATCAAACACATTAACATCTTTACAACACATCAATTCTCACCTGTCAAATGATCTTTTCCCATGCGCCCCCGAGCGTTCAATCTGCAAGCCAGTTTTCATCGCAACTAGAGCATTGTTGAGATCAATGTCAAACTGGCAATGTTTCTGGTATTCGAAAGAAAAAAGAATGAAACATATTCAGTTTCGGACTCGATGTCAATTTAGTTCAGTTGATCCTGAGTAAGGAGAAGCAAATCAACGCTATAACTCATTTAGCACAGGAAAAAAAAAAGTAAGCAAGATAGTATTAAGTTAAAGAGTTTTATGGTTTTACGGCACTAAGAACACAATTAGGTCATACATGCGCCGCAGGTTAAAGTAAAGGTGTTACTAGAGAGAAATATACCACCAAAAAAAAAGGACAGATAAGCACGACAGATGTTTGATAGCAGAAAAGTAGCAAAATGCACCAGAGTACCTCCACACCCCACTCCCTATAAAGAAAGACAGAAAAAAACAACAGAGGGAAAGAAAAGAAGTAGAGCTAGAACCAACCTGTAGCTTCCAGCAACCCCCCACATTTTCACATCAAAAGGAAAGAATATATCGGAAAATATTTTAGAGTACAGCTATTCTTTGTCATTCAATGATAAGAGAAAATGAGTGCTCACTTAGATCCAAACATGAGTAATGCACTTGCTTAGTAACACATAACTTGAACCAGTAGAAGATTTCCTTATTTTCAATACACACAAAATACAGCTGCTAAATTAGGGTACCAGAACCATTTGTGCTATACTGAGCGTATGAAACTTAGATGTTGAAAAATACAAATAATACATTTTTATGAGCCATAATTCAGAGCTCTGCCAGACAAGACCCTGGCGTCTAGAAATAAAACCATTGAAAATCTGTCTAAAATAAGAATTAAGTCTATAATTTCACAGAGTTCCATGTACCATTCCAAATCTTAATAAACCTTTTACAACACTGTGACTAAGTTGAAGTTCTAGTGGGAGAAGCCGACCAGAACCTTGAAACACAAAGAAACACCTGACCCATCTACAGAATATCTTCCCATTCTCTCGCTCAGCTCAATCTCCACATTCCAAGAATGTGGATGAAGGGCAGCCAGTGTTACTAGAACCATGTAATAATATGTACCAACGACATATATCTTACAACATGGTGGAATCGGTGCTGCTTGTCAACTTTTAGGCACATAGAGTTATTAGTAAAATCTTGAGACTTGTTCACCTGCCTTGCTTTTGGTGAAAAAAACCCACCCATTTATAGCAGTCAAGACATTCAGGATTGAAGGAAGTGGGGGTCGCCAGCTGTCAGGGGTAAAACAAATGAGTAAAAGGCCCCCAAAGTTTGGTGACTTCCAACCTTTGGGTGTCCGTGTCAACTGCAAATTTTCCTTTTTTGGTGCATTTGAGCAACATTTTTCATTGAAACAAACACAAAACACAGAAATGTATTTTTAAACGGACATAAAATGTGTTGATCCCCCCCACTCAAAAAAATAAAATTTGATAAAATTTGCCACATGAGTGCCTGTGACATTTCATGTACTGTCAAGTTCTATGAAGATAACCACTGAACACATAATGACAAATAAATAACTAAAATAACTTTGTTCCACGTGCATTGAAACATGTTTCTCCCACAGATGATCCCTAAAGTCAAAACCAGTGAATTACTGATACTGACAACTATCCCCTGACAACACTTCCATACCTTGAGAATATGGCTGACGTCCCACACAACCAGGTTGCCATCTCGAGTGGAAGTCGCTACAAAATCCTCGTTAAAGGTGGTGCTGATGCAGGCGATCTTCTACGGGGGACAAGAAAAGAGTTTATTTATTTGAGTAAAGAAAAATACACCAAACAAAAAGGCCATTTTTAGACAGGGACACTGCACGACAAGAGAGACAAAACCGACAGTGGGAGATTGAGATGATGTAGTTAATCCTTACATAGCAAATAGTGAAAAAATTAGGTAAAACCAAACGATGGAGTTCTGTGCACAACACCATCAATATACTAAGCGAGCTCTGTGCACAACACCATCAATATAGTAAGCAACACGACAATATTACACTATGGGGGTCAGAACAAAAGATCTATTCAAGCTCTGCAAGTGGGTGAAAACAGTACAAGTCTAGCTGCTTTGGTGTAAAAGTTAGAACCACTCAAAGTTGTGGACTCAGAAAACAGTACAAGTCTAGCTGCTTTGGTGTAAAAGTTAGAACCACTCAAAGTTGTGGACTCAGAAAACAGTACACTATGGGGGTCAGAACGAAAGATCTATTCAAGCTCTGCAAGTGGGTGAAAACAGTACAAGTCTAGCTGCTTTGGTGTAAAAGTTAGAACCACTCAAAGTTGTGGACTCAGAAAACAGTACAAGTCTAGCTGCTTTGGTGTAAAAGTTAGAACCACTCAAAGTTGTGGACTCAGAAAACAGTACAAGTCTAGCTGCTTTGGTGTAAAAGTTAGAACCACTCAAAGTTGTACACAGTCTAGAGAAAATCTAGGTTTTGCCAGATATCTCGTAACCGCCCAGCTGAGCGCTACATGCAGCCCATTTTACCGAGCTGCCACACAAAAATAATCATAATAATGTTTCCTTTTCCCACTGCCTTGTTTCTGACCTGCTGCGGGGAGTGGCCGTGGAAGTGAGCGGGCTGAGTGGCGTAGGTGACCGTCAGGGGCACGTTCTGGGTGTACTCTCCCTTGATGTACGGGCACAGCTGGGAGTGACGCTCGTGCTCGGACCTGTGGAGTTGTGGCAAGGGGGTGGTTGGGGGGCAGGGGGTGTAATCAGATAAGTTGAACAAACCAGCTATGGTAAGAAAGTTCCTGCTTCAGAAATATTTTACCACCAGCTATAAAATATCTTTTATCACAGGTTAAACATTGTACATTTTTACCACTGGGTAGAGTAAGACGCGGGGGGGGGGGGTAAATAAACACTTCCCTTTGATATATGCAACGCTCAAGCAATAGAAAGTAATGTAACATTCGTCTTCCATTTCATGAGAGTGACCCGGGGGGGCTGTCCTTACCAAGGCTCATCTGTGGGCTCCCAGCAGACCAGGCAGACATTACAGGTGAAGCACATGGCCCGGTCCTCGCCGTCCCCGGGGATGTTGGGGTGGTGGAAGAAGCCAGCCTGGGCCATGGGCTCCGGCAAGGCCCATCTGTGGAGGAACACCACATGGAAAATGTAGGAATTGATGTTTCAAGCCCCCATCACCACCATTTAGATTATATAGGAGGCCAGCTGCTTCCTGGCTGCCTGTTAGGGCCCACTGAGGCCGAGAGGGATGCAACATACAGGCAGAAAGAGGGAGATAGGAAGTAACAATTCTCAGGACTGAACTAAGCTGAAGAAGGCACAAGAAGGAGGGATACATATATGCAGTACATACAATGCCTCAACTGGGACGTTTCTGGCTAAGATTTCAATACAAACACTCAAACACATACTGATACACACCAATACATGCAGACACAGACACACACTTGTACACATTTGAGCGCACCCACACATATGCATAAACATACAAACATGCATACACACAAACAGACAAATACATACACATACACAGACGTAATTGCTACCTCAGAATTAAAAGGTTCTATCTGACATTTTTGGCCTTTTTGAGTTGGTAAGACCATGAGAACAAAAACCAAATGTGCTATCAGCCTTATCAAAATCGTAGGATTGATCGGAGTCGTTATCAAGATAATCAATGCATTGAATTTGAAAAACCTTGACATGGCATAAAACTCCACATTGTTTCTATCAAGTTTCTCAAAACTAAGTACAGAGCAGACAGAACTTTTTTTTTTTTTTAATATAGTAGAGGGTTTTACGGCGCTCGCAACTGCATACGGTCATATGAGCGCCAGGGGTGGGTGTCAACAGAGAAGTCCTTACAGGGAATCAGACTTACTCTGCTCACCTCTCTAGCTTCAACAGCACAAGGTCTGCTTCGACTATCAAGGCACCCCGGAAATAGAAGGTCACAAGAGAGTGACAAACATACAAAAGAAGTAGAGGAAAATGACAACAGTAAGGATTAGGAAAGAAAAAGCAGCAGTTCCCTGTTGTAGATCAGGCACAGTTATGAGCGTGACATGAATCAGCCCATTTACAATTCTACTATGCTTGAACAAGAAATGTCCCCCCTTTGGGAATGGCCTAAAGACACTACAGTCAGTGGCACTGTCCCGGGGGGTCACTACAGTCAGTGGCACTGCCCCAGGGGGTACACTACAGTCAGTGGCACTGCCCCAGGGGGTCACTACAGTCAGTGGCACTGCCCCGGGGGGACACTACAGTCAGTGGCACTGCCCCGGGGGGACACTACAGTCAGTGGCACTGCCCCAGGGGACACTACAGTCAGTGGCACTGCCCCAGGGGGTCAGACAGAACTTTGTAATGCTGAGGCAGCACAATAACAGAGGTTATTTATGTTTTAATAAGAGTTTTTCAGCACTTGTAACACATTAGGTCGTATAAAAGTGCACAAGTTTAGAGGTGTTACAAGAGAGTAACTAACACAAAAAAGAAGGCGAGATAACCATGATAGATATTTGAAAGGAAAGAAGCAAACCACACCAGAGCATCCAGCAACCACCCACAAAAGACTACTGAAAGCTGAATAAAAGCAAGACAGACAGACAGACAAAACAGGGACAACAAAGAAGTAAGACCTCCCAGTGGCGCCCACCAACCACCCACGAGGAAGGAAAAGCCTAGTAGAGTTTAGCAGAACCCTGTGGGGAAACGTACAGTTACAGACACTCCCAGATTAAGCTTCCAAGCTCACACTCATTCAAACACATAGCAACTTTTGTTAGTTCCCCCCCCCCCCCCCCCTACTCCACTATCAAAACATTGATCTTGAAAATGTAATAGAAGTATTAGTTCTGAAAAAAAAGTTGAAAACTAAAATATTCTTTACCCCTATGCTTGAAGCTATCTAAGAAAAAAGCAGTTTTTTAAAAATAACAATTTAGGCAGGGTACTAATGTTAATTAGATTTGTTTGAGTTGAGACACATTAACGTATGCTTATTTTCAATTAATACGTACTGCAGCAAAACAAGGAATACATCTACAAATTACAAGAGTGAATCTTACTTGTAGTTCATGTGTGGCCAGTTGGCAAAGGTCTCCCGTCGGGCGGCCTCGCTGTACATGAGCGCCCGGTTGACCGGCTCCTTGGTGATGTCGAGCCGGCTGCGGGGCAGGAGGAAGCCCAGCCTGTCCACCACAGCCGAGGCCACAGGGAAGCCCTGGCCCGTCTGGTTGGTCTTGGTCAGCTCCTCCATCAGGGCCGAGCACACAGACTTGAGGACCATGTGCTGCATTTGTAGGCACACCGTCGCCCACTGACACAGAGAGAGAGAGAGAAACACATTAATTTGTCTGTCTGTCTGTTTGTCTTCATCAGGGCCGAGCACACAGACTTGAAGACCATGTGCTGCATCTGTAGGCACACCGTCGCCCATTGACACAGAGAGAGAGAGAAACACATTAATTTGTCTGTCTGTCTGTCTGTCTGTCTTCATCAGGGCCGAGCACACAGACTTGAGGACCATGTGCTGCATCTGTAGGCACACCGTCGCCCACTGACACAGAGAGAGAAAGAGAGAGAGAGAGAGAGAGAGAGAGAGAGAGAGAGAGAGAGAGAGAGATAACACATAATTCTAGCATCATGTTTATTTACTTGAGTAAAGAGAAGCAAGCAAACACAATACCCACCATTTTATAGAGGGAAAAATTAAACAAAAAAAGGAAATAAAAGTAGGACCTGCTAGAGGCATCGTCCAACCACTCATACGTATAACATGCAAATACACACAGGCAAACACATGCTGACACTCACGGACATGCTCACACTCACGCATATGCTCACACTCACCCACAAGCACACACTCACACTCACGCACACGCTCACACTCACGCACACGTTCACGCACATGCTCACACTCACGCACATGCTCACACTCACGTGCACACACACACACAAGATGTGAGGCAAACCTTGGCAGTTTTGTGGTTTCCCTGGGTCGCATCCTGAGCTCTCTGAATGCCCTGAGACAGGTCCCGGGCAAAGTCATCCACATACTCCTTGCTGGAAAGATCTGTGGCTAGTAACGTTTTCAGCAGCTGCGTCGCCTGTAGGCAAAAAAAACACACAAAAATCAAGACCAACATATTTGAAATGGTCCACATTGTTGTGCTTCTTTGCTTGCTTGGGGATATACACAATAACTGTTCTGGCATTCAGAGCAGGCCAAAAGTAAGACAGAAACAACAGTAGTAGAAAAAGAAGTAGGATCTACCAGTGTCACCCTTCAGCCACTCTCCACTCCATCTACTGTACTGTCGAATTACACAAACTGAATAGGCCTACCACTTCCTCGGACATAAATGACATAATTTCTTCTTTCACACAGAAAACTATGTCCTCAGGGGTAAACAACATCATTTCTTCTTCAGCTGAAAAGCTTTTTTTTTCAAAAAGCAAAAAAAATATATACATTTTAAAAATCAGAAAAAACTATTTGGGAAAAAAACAGAAAGAGCAGTCTTTTTAAAAAAAGTATAAAAAGCTATTATACGATTTAATTTTTTTTTTTAAACAAAAGCAGTTCAAATGTTTTTGGCTTTTGGTTTAAAAAAAACAATGCACTGATGACTGATGTCTCTAACCTCCACTAGAGGCAACTCAATCTTGACAACATCTTCAGTTTTGTGTGCCGGAGTCTGTAAGGCTGTGTCCAGCAACAGTATTCCCTGCAGATCACCGCGGATACCCAAACAGCAACCATCACAGAACAGGGTCTTGTCCCTCTCCGGCAGGTACACACACTTCAGGGCGCCACTCTTATTACCTGGGGGGAGGGGAGAAAAAAATCATACATGTTTTATGCCTCATCAACACAACTAGGATCTTACAACTACAGACAGGCTACTTCAACTTTACCAGTCAGGACCAAACCAAGTTTTCTATGTGACTGGGTATGTTGTTTTAAGTTTTTCTTTCGCAAAATTGAATTGGGAAGAGGGGTAGAGAGTTATTTAGGATTATCCTACTGAAATCCTTTACATGATGTAAGGACCATAAATCTGACAATAATGATAAAACTTAATGGGATTCAGGTGTTTAAGTTAAATGATTCCTTCTTTACAGTTTCTTTCCCATCTCCTTATAATTTCTCAGTGGAGTCTGTCAAAATTTGGTCCACATCATCTTTTATATTAGGCCTATACCACGGCAAGCCAGCAGGGTTGGAATGGCTTGGGAATTTGTTCAAGGAGTTTGTTTATATATTAAATTAGATTGCTTAATATATTTTGATTTTCCAAAGTAAATATGTGAGACAGCGTGGTGGAATCAGGCTCTCGTCAACATAATCAAAGTGAAGAAACTTGCATTTTTTCACAGGTTTGGGAACTTTTATCAAATTTTTGTTTTTTGGCTCAACACCTTTCATGCCCATTAAAGAACTCATTTTTGGGTGGATTTTTCTGAAAAAACGTTGATTAAAGGCCCCAAAAAATGTAAATTTTCAGTTACCACGGACTCTTAAGCTAAGGAAATAACTAATCTTTGGCGGCCATTTTCTCACTAATTTTACCTCTGAAAACAGGTGACCAACACCTCCTTCTTTTGCAAATATCTCGACTTGTATTCAAGATAAATGGATACTTTTTTCATCCAAATAAAGACAAGTGAACAAGCTTTAAGATGATACCAATAACTCTACATGCCCAAAAATTGACGAGAGCCTGATTCCACCACGCTGCCTCACATATAATATTAAATTAGATTTCTTATTATATTTTGATTTTCCAAAGTAAATATCGTCTAATTTTGAATAGAATTAAAGCAACCTTTTTTAACTTAGCTTGATCTAGCAGACCCCAACTGTTGGTGGTAATCAGATAGCACATTTTACTCACATAGCTTGATCCGGGTCATAAAATAAGGATTTTGATGAGGGTTGACGTAAGGGTTACCGTAAGACCTAATCCTAACCCTTACCTATATCTTGGATCCAGCAAAATGCAAATAAAACGTGCAAATGTGGAGGAATGACCCCTAACCCTAAACCCTACTCGACAACACTTTTACTCTTAATTAATAACCCAAATCCAGCATTGCAAACATCCACATGGGGCCAGCATTGTCCCCAAAGATAATGTTTTTTCTGTACATAGTGTCCTACTCCTGCCCCATAATTTACAACCATTCTAACCTGTAGTTCAAATTACATTGATAATCAAACACTCTTTAGAAAGGGGCCAAAACTGAAAATTGTCTGAATGTGAATGAGCATGCTGATCTTAGGATCTGGAAGATTGAGCGTCTGATCAATTGGTAACTGGAATACACCCAGAAAAGTTGGCAAGAAAACTCTTGTAAGTTACTGTTGCCACACTATGCTATGTCAGGAAAGCACTATACACTACATTGGTGTCCACTTAACAGCACAAGCAGCCTCCGCCTAACAGCAACCTAAGCTTGTTTAGTTTTAGTTTTAGTAGAGGTTTTATGGCGCTCGCAACTGCGTAAGGTCATATGAGCGCCAGAAGATTAGAACTGTTACAAGAGAGTAACAAACATAAAAAAGAAGAAGGGGAGATAAGGACGATAGATGTTTGATAGGAAAGAAGAAGCAAACCACACCAGGGCACCCGCCAACCACCCACACCTAAGCTTGTGTACACAGAATTTTTTCTATATTCTTCTGAAAGACGTCTCCGTGAGAGTCTAAAAAATACTCACCCCATCTATTGAATAGTGTTTCTTAGGTTCTTTGGCATCCATTAAAGTGTATGGTATTGCAATATTGCGGTAAATGTCAATTTTTTCATGTTAGCAGAGACCTCTAGAGTCTGTTGGTTATCCAACTTCCAGACCTGTAAAGATCTGAGAAGATTAAACTGAGCGCTTTCATTTGACCTTGTTTTAAATGCAGTCTGACAGAGAAGGTAAACTAGCAGACTAGCTATTTATATATAATATTATATATTAATTATAGCAACCTTTATTTATAAATTATATGACAATTTTTGGGGAAGACTCAAAAACTGTGAGCTCTGACATGGGAAGAATTCCGTAACGAGTGACCACTATTAAACAACAAAGTAGAAGGATAGGGTTTGGGGTAGAGTTAGGGTTTGAGATAGGGGTAGGGGTAAGGTGTTGAGCCAGGGTTAGGGGTAGATCTAGGTCTCTTCTACATTATATATGTTTGTTGGGGTGGTCGCTCGTTACGGAAGTCCTTCCACTGACACTGGTGGCCTTCAGCGTGTGCATGGATCTCTTCTCTTTTGTTTTTTCGGGAAGAGGCTAGCCGTACTTAATAACGGCTAGACGGCCCGGCTTGCCGTACTTAATAATGATGGCTAGACTGATACAGCAAAAAATAGGTCTACTGAATAACTGTAAATATATATTTTTAGTTTGCAATACTTAAAGTGTTGAAATCAGGCGCTCGTCAAAATACAAAAATTGGAGAAAAAGGCATTTTTCCGAAAGTTTGGACATTTTTTTCAGAATTTTTAGTTTTGAGCTTTACCTCTTGATCTTGTATGTCCGTATAAACACATTTCCGTGTGAATTTTACTGAAAGACGTTGATTAAAGGCACAAAATATTTATCATTTTTCTGTTTTCAAGAACCCTTTATAGCTAATTGGAGTTCCCAAACTTTGGCAGCCATTTTCTCACTAATTTTACCACTGGAACCAGGTGACTTCACTTCGTACAATTGCAAATATCTTGAGTTCTATTCAAGATAGATTGTTATTTCATTGAAAACAAGGCAAATAAATCAGCATTCAGGTGATACCAATATCTCCACATGCCAAAAATTGACAAGCGCCTGATTCCATCGAGTCGTGACACAATTTTAGTTTGCAATGCCTTTAAAGTATTTGTATTTCAGACAAAACCAAAATTCAGTTAGTTGAGTTAGCAGCAACTGTCCAGTGTTACATTTATCGTATCTGAAGGCATACTTTTTAGAAAGAGCCTTTTATGGAACTGGTCTACTACAGTACTTCTTCACAAAGAATAAGTTGGTTAATTTAATCTGGACTCCTCACTCATCAGCAGATCTAGATCTTGAGTCTAGTCCTCCTTGTCCTAGATTCTACATATCTAGATTCTAGTCAAGTCAAGTCAGTGTTTCTACCTCTTACTTCAGTAACAGTAGGCTGTAGGCCTAGTAAGTTCAGTACAAGCGGATAGCTAGAGAATGACAACTAAACGCCATTGGCCGATATTTATAGTAACAGTCATCTTGTTAGACGTCATTGAGAGATTCCCTCCCACTTTGTCAGTCATGGTGACAGCACGACCGCAGCCTGCCGACTCAGATTATTTTCTTTCTTGCAGCTTTCAGAACTGTTTGGTTCGGTTGTCTGTGATGGAAGTGGTCCGGGTGAGAATAACCCATGTCTCGCAATTCCCACCCCCTCGTTTTACCGGAAATGACCAAAGAGGGATCAGGGCTGAGGTTAGCGAGCATGACCCTGGGGGGGGGGTCAGGGCTGATGCTCCACAGCATCATGTTGGTCACTGATCGTATCCGAATAGTCACAGTCATAGTTGTCAGTGTGGAGACAAATCCCAAAAATTTGGCTCTTCCGTCTCTGGCCCGGAGAATTTCAAAAATGGCTCTCTCCCTCTTTTTTGGGTGCAAATTCCAAATGTTCAAGAAGAAAAGGAAAGAAGAGGCAAGAAAAAAAGAAAAAGAAAGAATAAAAGTTAAAAAAATGAAAGTGAAGAAAAGAGCTTGGATTGCTTTATTATTAAACTAGTTAACACGATTTAACGCCCTCGCCCATTTGGTCTGAATAATTTACAACCCTTCTACTGTCAAGCAAGAGCATTTATTGTCTCGTTACGTTTGTACCATTTCTTTCTGTTCCTTGAACCATAATTTATTGTGTGCATGCAGAGAGTGAGAGGCCTGCCATCGTAAAGTGTGTAAAATATGAATGGTCCGGCCGGTCCCACATCCTGCTCAGTAGTGTCGCTAGTGAGGCTTTTTTTTTACTGGAGAGGCGAAAAATGTTTTTACATTATTATTACGAAGTGACTATTTCTCCGAACGGTTTCCGGCTTCCGGTCTCGTGAATTTTGGCCTATTTATTTATTGCGAGAGTTCGGCGCCAACTTTCATTCTGCCTCTGGTCTGGGAAGGAACAGCGCATGGCAAGCCCGCCCACAGACAACCTTCAGTAACACCCACCACCATCATGCACATGTACACACACTAACTAAACATGACCAGTGGGCAACTTTTGAACGTATGACGAGCTGAGCTGTGGATGGAGAGACAGTGTGAGTGAAAGAGCGGGTGAAAGGAAGAAAGTGCGAGTGTATCCACAGGCGACAGCAACTACAAGACGACGACACCGACCCCCCTGGCCTGGTCCACAGCTCACGAACGAAAGGAATGCAGCTCAGGCAGTGTTTTGCCTATTATATTGTTGTCCATGGTTCGCAGGGTGCAAGGGAATCATGAGTGAGATTTTCTTTGTGTGTGCCTGGAGGGAGGGGGTGGGGTATGAAAGTCATGCAGACGGGGATGAGCCGCGGGAGAGAACAGGGGAATTAAATGAATGAGTGAAACTGAAAGAGACGAACGACTCATGAACCATGGAGTGAATGGATCCTGTGTTTCTATTTTTGTATACTTTGAACTGTTACTGAATAAAGGCTGAAATAAAGCCTGAAAAACAACCACACATACACACTCCTCACTCTCCACTTACAACCACACACAGACACACTCATACACGCACATACATACATACATACACACACACACACACACACACACACACACACACACACACACACACACACAGGAGCAAATTTTTGGGTCTATATCTATTTCAATTTTCAAGAGCTAGTCTAGAGATTTTTAGATGAGTGTAAAAACGTGAAAAAGAAAGGTTTCACAACAGAAAGAAATCAAAATTAGAAAAGCCCACAAACCACAACAAACATTAACAAATAAGGGCGTGTGTCCACCTGTCCGAAGAAGATTGGCTGTTTTAACCCTAAATGTGCGTAATTTATTTTTTTTAAGTACAGGATATTACATGTAAATTGTGGAATCACACACATTAAGGGGCTTGCCAGTGTCAGTACATTGGTCGCAGCAGTGACAAACGCAGATGCCAGTTCTATGTGTCGTTATCAATAACCCTCCGTAGATCTATTCTAGATCTAGACAGCACACGAGTGAACACAACACATTACGTTTAAGAGCAGCACCCTTCATAGGCAACACATCATATCTGTAGCAAAAAACTGTTTGGAGTTGTAGCATTTCTTTCTTTTTATATAAAAATATTTACTGCGGACATTTTTTGGACCGATTGAACCATATTGTATACGAACAATCTTAGGTAGGCCTATACTATAAAATAATTGATCTTTAAAATATCTTAAATTTGTGGGAAAGGATGTGATTTCAGAGTGTTCGGAGAAATAATGCCCAGCTTTATTTTCCCGAATGTTCGGAGAAATAGTGCCTTATTATTATTCGTTTCCAACCACATGCGGTAAGCCACCAAGGGCCTAGGTGATTTTATCGGCCTGCGAGAGGTCAGGGGGGAGTCCTCGCCTCATGCCCACATCAGGGTGGGGGGGGGGATTAGAATAGTAGAAAGTCATGAGTTATTCTCACCCTGGGTGAGAGGGTGAGAAGAGAATAGTGTAACGAGACATGGGTTATATTCTCACCCGGGGTGAGAATAAAGGTGGCCGTCTGAGATTGAATTGATTATATAGCACCCTTCTTCTGCCCAGAGATTGATTCTGAGCTGTACACTACGTAAACTGAGAAAGAAGAAAAAGACTAAGAGTAGGCCTAGATCCATGTACTATTTATTTATAAAAGCAAGTTCAAACAAAGTTCAACGATGCAGTGCAAATAATCCACCGGACTGAACTGTTTCTTTTAGTTTTGTAAGCACAAGAAATTAAGCACTTGTTTACAAGAGATTGCAAGATTTGCAAATGGATACTGTGAGGTGCAATAGCAGTATACTAGGAATACAGGGAACCACAAGGAAAGACTCAAACTACTCAAAGAGGGAAGCTTGAAAACTGCCAGTCCAAACCGTGCGCTACGCAAAATCATCACTAGATAGAGAGGCCTAGATCTAGAGAATCACTATCAGATGACGCGGCGGGCATCCCCCTTGCGAGGTCAAACAAGATGGATGTTATGTACTATAGATATTGGCCAATAGCGTTTCGTTGTCATTCTCTAGACTAGCTATCCGCTTAAAAGTTCAGTTACACAGTAGATCTAGTCTACAGCCATTAGTCTGGGCATTTACTTAAAAACGAAGTGACTGTTTCTTTGAACGCTCGGGATAATCAACTTTGAACTCTATTTCTCCGAATGGTTTCCGTTCTCGAGTTTTGCTGGTGATTTCCGAGAGTTCAGCGTCATCTTTCATTCTGCCATTCTGCGAGGACAGGGAAGAAGCAATTTTTTTCATCGAATTCAATTTCTAGAGCTATAAATTTTTAGCCTAGTCGTCTGAATATTCAGATACTTCAATTGTAGTTGGGGCAACGTTCCAGGACTATCTAAGGCCTATATGAGCCATTGCCAAAACGTGGGGAAAAACACACACATCTCACATTAGTGTGCATAAAATGTGATGCATTAGTATTTATTCCTCCAAAACTTATACACATGTCAAATATAGGATGTAGAACCTGCATTAGCAGTTTCAGACCCTATATCATCAGCTTTATAATCTTGAGTTTGTAAATTTTGTGCCCAAAAT
>NW_004797431.1:1135325-1137023 GCF_000002075.1 Aplysia californica | reverse complement strand
CCCCCCCCGCATTAACACCATACACACACACACGCGCACACTCACACGGCACACACACATACACACACACACACACAAAAACAAACAAACACACACACACACAGACCACTCCATTCGCAATAATAAGTAAATAGGTCAATTTCTGAATGTTTTGCACTCAAATTGTTCTTTGCACCTGCACATTGGTACAAATTATCAAATATTTTTTATCAGGTTGTATCATTTCATACTAAACCAAGCTCATTTGAAAGATTTTGTATAGAAAAATAGAAGTCTTGTTTCCTGAAGTTATCCTTTCAAGCTCCTCAATTTTTTAGATAATTTCATTGGCCGAACATCTAGATCTAGACTACCAACTTTTGGCGAGTTTTGAACGTATGCCTCGGTTACAAACCAACGCAGGCGGTAAGAAGAAGGCCACAAACGCACACAAACTCAAGCAGACTGACGCACATACACCTGAGTTGAGCTACATGAATGCGGATCCGACTCGGGACCCGAATTCAAGGGGAGATGGTGCGCTGAGCCAAGGGCTAGATCTAGACTGACGCGGGACCAGAACGCAGGCGAGGTGCCGAAATAGGCTTATCGGGCAACATAAACCCAGCCCCCGCAGGACAAGGGTACGAATGGAATCTACAAGATCACCCCGGCCTTTACTCTACTCGTATCACACATGATCAGGCCAGAGTCAGAAAAAATTATCTATGATATTGAAGGGTGGTACAGAAAGATGATATTATTACTAGATTTAATTTTGGTAAGCTGTAATTTTCATTCCTGCATTGTAGAGTCGTAGTTCCACTTTTAGTTTAGAGCTACAGTCCTTCACAGTACAGTCACTATCTAAACCTGAAACAACAGCAGTAGGCAACACAGTCAGCAGTCAGTCACAAAACTAAAACTCTCGTGAATAACACTACTCACCAGACAGATCCGACTTCTGCAGAAAGGCCCCTGAAAGAGCATCAATGACTGTGACATGATCCTTTGATAACAAAATGACGGCATTTAATGACGAATTGTAAGTGATTTGAGAGGTACTGGCATCAACCGATAAACAACCATCTTCGCGGATATTCCACAGTTTCTCAGTGTCCGCCGCCATTACTACTCCAGTGACCATTCCAGTGACGTCACGTCTAAACTAAAAATTCAGAATTCCGATTTCAGCACTGTTTTTAAAAGAAATGTAGGGAAGCGTAAACTATCATTAAAGCAACTTAAAATTATTTCCATACACCAAACAATGTTCTTGATAAGACAGAAATAGGATTACAACATTTTGTTTCATCTAGGCTACGTTTATATAATAGATACGAGGAAATTTAATGACGTCACTTATTCATCAGAATATATACAAAATAGAATATAACGGGATTTAACGAATCAATTCTTATACTCTTCGTGGTGGACACTCTCTCTCTCTCTCTCTCTCTCTCTCTCTCTGTGTGTGTGTGTGTGTCTCTGTGTGTGTGTGTGTGTGTCTCTGTGTGTATGTGTGCGCGTGCGCACGTGTGTGTGTGTGTGTGTGTGTATCTATCTATCTGTCTATCTCTCTGTCTCTATTTCTATCTCTCAGTATTCCGCAGGGGTATCAAATTTAAGCCTGGGTGAGCTCGGACCCCATCAAGTAGGCCTAGGCTATTCCATACATGATATGAACAAAAAAGGTTTCAAATGTTAGGGGGGGGGGGT
>NW_004797431.1:1133839-1134335 GCF_000002075.1 Aplysia californica | reverse complement strand
TACTCAGTGATACAGAGTTGTTCCTATAATGTATAGACAAGTACTCAATGATACAGAGTTGTTCCTATAATGTATAGACAAGTACTCAGTGATACAGAGTTGTTCCTATAATGTATAGACAAGTACTCAATGATACAGAGTTGTTCCTATAATGTATAGACAAGTACTCAGTGATACAGAGTTGTTCCTATAATGTATAGACAAGTACTCAGTGATGAAGAGTTGTTCCTATAATGTATAGACAAGTACTCAATGATACAGAGTTGTTCCTATAATGTATAGACAAGTACTCAGTGGTACAAAGTAGTTCCTATATAATAATGTATAGACAAGTACTCAGTGATGAAGAATTGTTCCTATAATGTACATGTGTAGTATAGGGAAGTAGGCCTACTCAGTGCACATTACAATAATACAAAGAACACGGTTCTAATATTGTGTTACTTTCACCCACTTCCACTTTATTTAATTCTCTCTCTCTCTCTCTCTCTCTCTC
>NW_004797431.1:1129172-1130541 GCF_000002075.1 Aplysia californica | reverse complement strand
CTTCTTCTTCTTCTTCTTCTTCTTCTTCGTCGTCGTCGTCGTCGTCGTCGTCGTCTTCTTCTTCTTCTTCCCCGGGCCTCCTCCTCCTTTGTTTTGTTTTTTCAGTTTGGGTTTGTTGGTGTCAGAGACATTATGTGGAAGTAACCAACGTGAACAATGAATGTGTTCAGTTTCCACTGTCAGACAACGCTGTGGTTCTGCCAGAGAGTCCCCCTCCCCCACTCCTTGGGACGTGAGAAATGACGGGTTTTGCTGCAATAGGCGGCTGGTATAGCTTGGTCACTTTCCTCTGAGCGCGTTAAGAAAATACTCGCTAGTTAGCGGATTCTCTTTAAACCAGCAAGACTATCTTTGTCGCTGGTATAAGAATCCCCGGATTAAATACAGAATCGTGTCTAGTTTTAAATACCTTAAAAATTTGTTCCCCATCAGACCTAGTTGTGGATAGTTCTGAATTAAAAGTGGAAAAATAATCAGTTGACCTAGATCTGAAGTTTTTTAACATTTCGTTTACATTTTTAAAAAAAATTCCTGATATTTTCCTGACTGGATGTTCTATTTTCATTATTCCCTGTAGACTCTCTGGAAAACCTTCTAAAGGATATTTCTGCCCTGAACACCCCCTGTACCCGAAGAATGGACGCCAACTGGGTATCACGGAAACTGATTCTGGCAGCAGCGCTGTTCCTGTCCTCAAGTGCATCTGTACTGAACATAACCACACCTGAGGTAGAGGTTGGGAAAACTACCAACGTGTCACTGGGATGTTTCAATCCGTATCCTGCACGCGACATTTCTGAAATCGCCATTATTCGAATATTGAAATGGGATCATGATGAGTGGAACAGCGTGGCAGAACTACAACGCGGCGATGGTACGGCAGTTAGACAAAAATCCAAAGATGTATTTGTTAAGGGAAACATCGGCTCTGTTGCTGAAAGTTTTCTGAGACTTACGTGGCCGGTGGCGACCAATGACACACTCGGCCAATATCGCTGTGACTTCATCAGCCTCACTTTCCAAGAAAACGTTTTATGGCAAAAGAGTCTGTCCGTTTTCATCACAAGTACAAATCTCACTGTTCACGTCCTGAGCGAAATTGTGGAGCAAAACAAGAGAGAAGGTTTTCAACTGCTGCACTTACAGAAACATGATCTAGTAGAAAACATGACGGCGACAGTGGAGGATCTTGAGGCGGATCTTGAGAGCCAGTTGAAGTACCATATACGGGTGAGAATTTCTTTGTATGTATTTGTTATCCAATCATCGTCATCATTCTGTGCCAGATCTGCGACAGACATCGGCGATCGTGGTTCTCCATTCATTTCTTTGCTCGGATGCTCTCAGAAAAGCTACGTTTCCCTGATCT
>NW_004797431.1:1127190-1128761 GCF_000002075.1 Aplysia californica | reverse complement strand
CGATACTCTTGGCAGTCTCCTAAGAAGCCACATTTCTGTTGCTTCTATCTTATCTTCACAGTCTTTAGTGATTGTCCAGCATTCACAGACATATAGAAGGGTTGACCATACATAGCATTTCAGAACTTTCACTTTGGTAGTCATTAAGATGTTTCTATCTTTCAGGACTGGGCTCATTTTATTGAAACTAGCCTTAGCCGTTGTGATTCTCCGTTTCATTTCTGTGGAACATTTGGCATCAGATGTTATCATATATCCTAGATATTTAAACTGCTGGACTGTTTGATCTTTTCATCTTTGTTAATGAGATTACTACTAGGATTTGCTGCTTTTTAAAAATATTACCGGGCATTCTGTTCTCTTTACATTTAACACTAACTTTACGTTCACTTTCTGTTACAACAATATCTAGAAGCAATTGAAGGTCCTTTTCTGAGCCAGCTATTAAAACTGTGTCCCCCGCATATCTGAGGTTATTCATATTTTCTCCATTTACTTTGTGACCTGGGCATTCTTTTCTGTTTCTAAGGATTGTTTCACTGCACATGTTAAAGAGGTCTGGTGACATAACACATCCTGGACTCACTGTTATCCAATATTGAAGAGTCAATATTTACCCAAGTATAGCTGAGCTAGAAATAGGAGTGAAATATATAGTGTCTTAAACGGGGTGCCCACTACGCTGGATCGGGCCGATCGCCCGACTCGATCGCCTGAAACTGAAAACAAACACGTTTGTTTTTGAGGCGATCGAGTCGGGCGATCGGCCCGATCGGCCGATCCCAGCCGTAGTGGGCACCCCGTATTATCAGTGCAAGGAAACGTGTCCTTAGAGGGCTCGAGTCGTTGTGATAAAGGACGTAGGTCTGTGGTGATATACTTCGGGTAATCAGAATAGGAAGCAGAAAAATGAACCACGTGACCTGGTGTCAATTCGCCAATGCCGCTATGACGTCATCTACTTTGTTTGCAGGGAGAGCGTCATGAGGAAGAACGTCACCTGATGTTCCTAACCTTTACCACTGTGTCATCTGCTGTCTCTAACCTTTACCACTGTGTCATGTTGCAGACACTGAGCCACACCGTCGAGGGCAACAAGAACGAGAGTGATAACCAGAAACGAGAAATTCTCTGGAAGATGAAATCAAGTGTGGAGAAGAACAAGAAAGAGTTTCTCAGACTGCTGCGCTCACAGGAAAAAGACGTTCAGGAGAATTTGAAGACGACAATGGAGGCTCTGGAAGCGGGTTTTCAGAGCCAGATACAGGTGAGACTATCTCGTCACTCATCCTAGTCTCCGCCTAGAGCACTTTGCGAAATGGCCCGGTCCGCGAAAAATACCCCAAAAATAAAACAAAACAAAACATTGAACTCGCAAACATGTACACATATAATATACACACTTTCTTTAAAAAAACAAAAGAAGAACGAGAACTCCTCACTATCTTCCCTCGGCTATTAGTACCTCCTGTGGGCCGTATTTCATCACATAAGAAACATGTGAGGTAAGCAGGACGCCAAGCGATAGAAGCACAAGAAGCTGAAAGCCTCATGGAATCCGCTTCACCCCC
>NW_004797431.1:1124508-1125145 GCF_000002075.1 Aplysia californica | reverse complement strand
AAGATAGAGAGAGAGAGAGAGAGAGAGAGAGAGAGAGAGAGAGAGAGAGAGAGAGAGAGAGAGAGAGAATGTATCTCGTGACTCGATGTTCCCTCAGACACCACTCTCGGCCTTGACATTGCCTATAGTGCCCGTATGGAGAACAATCTGTCAGTACTAGATATGGGACAATACGTTATTTCGTGTCTTGGAGACGCCCAGACTGTTTGTGTGTGATAATGTTACTCGTCTGCACTAGCGTATAACTGTAGTCAAAGTATACAATATGTGAGGCAGCGTGGTGGAATCAGGCTCTCGCCAAAATAATCAAAATGAAGAAACTTGCATTTTTCAGCAGGTTTGTGAATTTTTATTAATTTTTTGTTTTTTGGCTCAACACTTTTCATACCCATTAAAGAACACATTTCTGTGTGGATTTTTCTGAAAAACGTTGATGAAAGGCACAAAAAATGTAAATCTTCAGTTACCACGGACTCTTAAGGTAAGGAAATAACTAACCCTTGGCTGCCTTTACCTCACTAATTTTACCTCTGAAATAAGGTGACTCCCTCCTCCTTCTTTCGTAAATATTTCGACTTGTCTTCAAGATAAATGGATACTTTTTTCATCGAAGTAAAGACAAGTGAACAAGCTTTAA
>NW_004797431.1:1121878-1123566 GCF_000002075.1 Aplysia californica | reverse complement strand
TGTGGTGCAGGGAGGGGGAGGGGGTTGATCTACTTTCTCCAATGCATTCTGAGCAGAAAAGGTTCAATATTCTTGATTCTGGGCTGTTTGAAGAGTTTTACTGACACATTTTCCCCCTGGTTTGGATCTTACTAGATATGTCTGTTGAATTTGGAGACGTCGTTTTAAAAATAGCTTCAGAGTGTTGAGAGTTGCAATACATTCATAAATTCACTCAGTACCTATATACCTTGCACAGACAAGACAGTTTTAAAATACGAAGGGAAATGACAACTTGTCAAAGAGGAAACATGTTGCAGGCCTTTTCGATGACGACACAGCAATATGAAATTACCTGCAATATGTTTGCTGAGTCAAATGGGTCCTCCTCAATTCAAATCCCCCCTCCCTAAAAAAACCCCCCAAAAAACAAAAACACCCCCTCCCTCTCTACGATTCACTTCACCCTTGCCAAATAGCAAAATCCTTTGTCAACACCTTTGTGATGCCATTAGTCTTGTTTGCATGGAGAATGCCAGGTGACAGAAAAGTCTACCCATGTTTATAACTATCAAGAGTGTGGTCGTTAAACAGGTCTTGACCGACACAGTGGAGGAGAACAAGAAGGAATGTCCTCGACAACTTGACCTCCACAAACGCCAGATCCTGGAGAACGTGACGGAGACCGTGGAGGCTCTGGAGGCGGGGCTGGAGAGCAAGATGAAGGAGCAGATACAGGTGAGGATCTCTCCATGTAGTTGTTCCCGAAACTTGACGAGGAAACTTCTACCTAGGTGTGTGATCTTTGCAATGGCATTCATTACACTTGGAATGGACGTTGATTTTGAAAGTCTTTGATCTTTATATCACCATACAGTGTTGAGAGAGATGATGAATCATTACAATACCCACCTACCCTCTACCATATGACGTTTTTATGTGGGCAAAAAAAAAGAAAAGAAATTGTAGTTTTTTGACGTACAGAAAAATGCTAGAACAATACACAAGTCAGACTAATGCTAAACATAGTGTATTCGCAGTAACCAGTATCGGCCCTGTTGGTAACAGATTTATGTCATTCATGTAACCTGTGGCGAGCATCAGTGCAACTGGGTCCAAACCGTTGTGACGTCATAAGCTTTACCGTTGTCTGAAATGTTATGAGGCAGAAATCCCTGCCCATTATCATAATCTTTAAGAATGACGTCACATTTCAGGTTCTGAACCACACCTTTGAGGAGAAAAGGAAAAAGGATCTTCAACAGAATCAGATTATGGAAAAAATGAAAGCGGCCTTGGAGGAGAGCAAGAGAGAGTGTCTCCAACAAAAACAGGACATCCTGGACAATGTGACAGCAACGATGGAAGCTCTTGAAGCGGGATTTGAGCGCAAACTGGACGACGTGAAGAGCCAGCTACAGGTGAGAATCTCTCCTTGTGTTTGACCTCCAAAAGTGGCGAGGAAACGTTTACCTTGGGTTTGCTTGTCCAGAAGTAACAACAACACTGACATGCATTCCTTCACCGGTGCTTAGAAAACATGGCTGCCGTTGTGTTAAATGAAGAATGTTTGTCTACGACCCCCCTCTACCCCGCCCCTGAAGTTTGTCTCCATGTCCTTCCCATTTCTATCTATCTCTATTCTTCTTCTTTTTGTTCTTCTTCTTCTTCTTCTTCTTCTTCTTCTTCTTCTTCTTCTTCTTCTTCTT
>NW_004797431.1:1118104-1120171 GCF_000002075.1 Aplysia californica | reverse complement strand
CCAGATCTAGAATCTCGACATCCAGCTCTGTTTGCATGTGTGCTTCGTCGTGTGTGTGCGACTGGATCTGCTGCTTCTACTATATCCAGATCTAGAATCTCGACATCCAGCTCTGTTTGCATGTGTGCTTCGTCGTGTGTGTGCGACTGGATCTGCTGCTTCTACTATATCCAGATCTAGAATCTCGACATCCAGCTCTGTTTGCATGTGTGCTTCGAGGTGTCGATGGATACTTCTGGCCAAACTTCATAGTATTGGCCTTTTCTAGAAACATTTGGTGTAGTCATGTCCCCAACATGTTGAGTTCGTTTAAAGCCACAAAATGTTTACTTTGTTGTATTGACGTTTTCAAACTTTGGCGCGTATTTGGCGCGTAGTTTTTATATAGTGCAAGACTTAAGTCTAGGTCTCTCTGTTTCCTATGTTTATTTGGAGCACAGAATTCAAGACTGATTTCGGAGCAGTTAGCACGAACAGAAGTACGGTTTTGCGGTTTGTCGTGTTTGTGCCAGAGAGTTCTATCTACTCCGTGTTTACAAAGCTGCTTCTACTGTTTCCAGATCTAGATCTCAATATCATATTCTATTTGGAAGTGTGCTTGGCAGTGTCGATGGGTACTTCAGGCCGAGCTTCATTGTATTGACTTTTTCTAGATATTTTGGTGTAGTGATGTCCCCAACACGTTGAGTTCGTTTAAACCCACTAAATGTTCACTTCGTTGTATTGACGTTTTCAGAATTTAGAGCGTATTTTCTGCATAGCTTTTTATAGAGCAAGTCTCGAGATCTAGATCTCTGTCCTAGATGTATTTGGAGCACAGTGTTCAAGACTGATTTGGGGTAGTTAGCAACAAGATGGCAATCTAGATCTAGATCTGCTCGGAATAAAGATGCCCATGGAATATTAGTTAACAATGTGGTAAGATGCTCTCTAAAGGTAGAATTTGGTTGATCCCCCGAAACAGGTGAAAGCGAGATGAAATAGAAAAAGTCGACTATCAGTCAGAATTTACGTTCTATTAGTCAGAGTCTGGAGGAAGACATTGAGCGTGCTAGGCCAAGAAAGAAGGGGCCAATGTTGGCCTTTGCGTGCAACGCACAGTCCTTTAGTGAAACTCAAGTACATCGGAGATTACTGACACATGACTGTGGTGAATTCAGAGTCATATGTGAACATTGCAATGCCGTAATGTGGAGAGAAGAGAGAAACAAATTCTGCTGTCAACATGGCAAAGTTAATGTACCTGTACCTCCCGCACCCCTCCAGGAACTGAGCAGGACTTTAATCCAACACAGAGCGGCAGCTCTTTCTTACCACACTGCAGGTCATACAATAATGCTCTCGCCCTGGCTTCAGTTGGGTGCAGCAAACAGGCTGAGCGGGGCTTTCATCCAACCTTCATCCAACCTTCAAAAACTGCACTACAAACATAATTTTATCTTGCAATTTCCTATCGCTATATTATATCACCCACGTATCTTGTAGCAATAATGATAGTAATAATGGTAATAATGAATTGCATTAATACAGCGCATATCTACGCGCTACAGATGGTTTTAGACCAAAGCACAACCCTCCTACTTTAGTGACTGTTAAAAGACATGTGGTTATTTTAATTATCGTCAAAAGCAAAACTTTATTTTCAAAATTCTAGACAACCACAAATGAGCACAGATGAGATTACTGTAACTTTGTGATCCAGCATGCTCCATCACAACAAGTCTCACAAAATGGCTATACTGTTCTCTTCTGTCTACAGCGACGTGCCTCGGCCGACGTGGACTTTTTCCGGGGCTGGGAGGACTACAAGAACGGTTTCGGAGACCTGTCTGGAAACTTCTGGTTTGGGCTGGAGAAGGTCCATCAGCTGACACGTCAGGCAAGTTGTGTGTGGCTTAGTAGAAAGTGTTGTCTAACTATGTGACAGCTGTGTGCGCTGCTGCTGTTGTCGGAGTCCCTGTTGCTGTTGTCGGAGTCCTTGTTGTTGATGTCCTTGTTGCTGTTGTTGTTGTTGTTGTTGTTGTTGTTGTTGATGTCCTTGTTGTTGTTGTTGTTGTTGTTGTTGTT
>NW_004797431.1:1116784-1117820 GCF_000002075.1 Aplysia californica | reverse complement strand
TGTTGTTGATGTCCTTATTGTTGTTGCTGTTGTTGAAGTACTTGTTGCTATTGCTCCTCGTGATCTTTAGGTTTGGAATACTGACTGTTGTTATTCCTCATAGTATTAGCAATATTATTATTATTGTATAGTCCTAGTACACGTATTTGCTTTCTAGGCTTTCCTAGACCACTACAATTGAACATGGACGCTAAGCCGGAGATCCCATCTCTTAAATAACCGTATAAAATTTAGAGTGTCCATCAAACCCACGCGCTGGAGATGTAGACGTGGCAATATCTCCACCAGGTGGTGTCGCCATGTTGTGTCGGTCCTGGTCACTCTGACTGAGTGGTGTGCTGCCGGGAATGCCTTGGGCCACTCTCTCTCTCTCTCTCTCTCTCTCTCTCTCTCTCTCTCTCTCTCTCTCTCTCTCTCTCTCTCCAGGCTCTTACTCCTCACCGGCGATACTGTTGTTGTTGTCGTTTTCATTATTGTAAGTGACAAGTGACGTTGTTGTTGTTGTTGTTGTTGTTGCTGTTGTTGTTGTCGTTATTATTGTTGGTGACGATGCTGTTGTTGATTTTGTGGTTATTGTACTTTTACATCTTTAATTTTAAGTATTCAGGGGGAGGGGGCATTCATCGCTAGGACCATAGGCTCATCTCCTTGGCCTTGTCATCCACAGAGTGTCCACGGTACCGATTCCTTGTCCTTGTTCCCATTTCTCTGCTGCACAGTCTGGACATGGCTGGATGGTGCCTCTATAAATAGATTTTTGATGAGGGTGCCTCTATAAATAGATTATTGATGAAGGTGCCTCTATAAATAGATTATTGATGAGGGTGCCCATCTATGCTCGACGAGGAATTTATAATTGCTGTTTTTCTATTACTTCTATTCCTTTTGTCTCAGTAGTAAATATAGTGCTCAGATAGACACACTTCGGGGCAGTTCTAAAGCCGTGGACGGAGTCCCCCACTAGGACACTTGGCCCAGAGAAAATCTTTGGGAGGACAGAAACATTGAGCCCAAACTTAGAAGTGAACCTGTCAAG
>NW_004797431.1:1113228-1116684 GCF_000002075.1 Aplysia californica | reverse complement strand
CCGCGTCAAATCACGATGTATCTGTAACTGTGACATAGCTGCAGATTGGTGTCTGTGTTAAAACCCACGTATCTACAGGACATTTGTGAGCCAGCGTGGTGGAATCAGGCTCTCGTCAAAAAAATCAAAGTGAAGAAACTGGCATTTTTGCGCATGCTTGGAAATTTTTATCAATTTTTTTTATTTGCTCAACACCTTTCAGGCCCATTAAAGAATTCAATTTTGTTTGGATTTGTATGAAAAACGTTGGTTAAAGGCATAAAAAATATAAATTTTCAGTTACCACAGGCTCTTAAGCTAAGGAAATAACTAATCTTTGGCGGCCATCTTCTCACTAATTTTACCTCTGAAATCAGGTGACCCCCACCTCCTTCATTTGCAAATATCTCAACATGTATTCAAAATAAATGAATACTTTTGTCATCCAAATAAAGACAGGTGAACAAGCTTGACGATGATACCAATAACTCTACATGTCCAAAAATTGACGAGAGCCTGATTCCACCACGCTGCCTCACATTTGTTTTTTATTTCTCATGTTCTCATCACCAGGGGAGATATGAGCTGAGATTTGATTTCACTTACGAGGGAGTCGACTACAACGCCACCTATGACACCTTTGGGCTGTCTGGAGAATCAGAAAATTACAAACTTAGGATATTTGACTTTTCCGGTAATGTGTGGAACGAGATGAGTTATAACAATGGCGCCCAGTTCTCAACCAAGGACCGTGACAACGACGGGTCAGATATCAGCTGTGCCTACTACCAGCACGGGGGTTGGTGGTTCAATGCCTGCAGTAGCGTGAACTTCAACGGCCGCTGGGCCAGCAGGGAGAACTGGAAAGGCATGAGGTGGAGCAGCGTCACGGGGAACGCCGCCTCTGTCTCCTTCAGCGAGATAAAGATAAGACCCCTGGCCAAGTAACGGCGTAATGCTTAGTCTTCAGGGGGAGGGGGCATTCATCGCTAGGACCATAGGCTCAGCTCCTTGGCTTTGTCATCCACAGAGTGTCCACGGTACCGATTCCTTGTCCTTGTTCCCATTTCTCTGCTGCACAGTCTGGACATGGCTGGATGGTGCCTCTATAAATAGATTATTGATGAGGGTGCCTCTATAAATAGATTATTGATGAGGGTGCCCATCTATGCTCGACGAGGAATTTATAATTGCTGTTTTTCTATTACTTCTATTCCTTTTGTCTCTTCGGGGCAGTTCTAAAGCCGTGGACGGAGTCCCCCACTAGGACACTTGGCCCAGAGAAAATCTTTGGGAGGACAGAAACATTGAGCCCAAACTTAGAAGTGAACCTGTCAAGTCCGCGTCAAATCTCGATGTATCTGTAACTGTGACATAGCTGCAGATTGGTGTCTGTGTTAAAACCCACGTATCTACAGGACATTTGTTTTTAATTTCCTCATGTTCTCATCACCAGGGGAGATATGAGCTGAGATTTGATTTCACTTACGAGGGAGTCGACTACAACGCCACCTATGACACCTTTGTGCTGTCTGGAGAATCAGAAAATTACAAAATTGGGATATTTGACTTTTCCGGTAATGTGAGGAACGAGATGGCTTTTAACGATGGTGCTCAGTTCTCAACCAAGGACCGTGACAACGACGGGTCAGATATCAGCTGCGCCTACTTCCAGCACGGGGGTTGGTGGTTCAATGCCTGCAGTAGCGTGAACTTCAACGGCCGCTGGGCCAGCAGGGAGAGCTGGAAAGGCATGAGGTGGAGCAGCGTCACGGGGAACGCCGCCTCTGTCTCCTTCAGCGAGATAAAGATAAGACCCCTGGCCAAGTAACGGCGTGACCAGCGACATGAAGATAAGACCCCTGGACAAGTAACGGCGTGACCAACGACATGAAGATAAAACTCCTGGACAAGTTCTAAAGCCGTGAACGTAGGCCCCCACTAGGACACTCGCCCGATAGAAAATCTTTGAGAGGACAAAAACATTGGGACAAAATTTAGATTCGAACTTGTAGCGCCCGCTTCAAATCGAGACTTATCTCTAACTGTGACATACGCTCGTAGCTACTGATTTGTGACTGTGTTAAAACCCACATATCTACAGGACATTTGATTTTAAATTCCTCATGTTCTCATCACCAGGGGAGATTCGAGCTGAGATTTGATTTCACTTACCAGGGATACGACTACTACGCCACCTACGACACATTTGTGCTGTCCGGAGAATCAGAAAATTACAAATTTTGGACATCCGGATTTGACGGCAATGTGTGGAACGTCATGGCTTTTAACAATGGCGCCTCTTTCTCAACCAAAGACCGTGACAACGACGGGTCAGATATCAGCTGCGCCTACTACCAGCACGGGGGTTGGTGGTTCGATGCTTGTAGCAGAGTCAACCTCAACGGCCGCTGGGCCAGCAAGGAGGACTGGAAGGGCATGAGGTGGAGCAGCGTCACGGGGAACGCCGCCTCTGTCTCCTTCAGCGAGATGAAGATAAGACCCCTGGACAAGTAACGGCGTGACCAGCGACATGAAGATAAGACCCCTGGACAAGTAACGGTGTGACCAACGACATGAAGATAAGACCCCTGGACAAGTAACGGCGTGACCAGCGACATGAAGATAAGACCCCTGGACAAGTAACGGCGTGACCAGCGACATGAAGATAAGACCCCTGGACAAGTAACGGCACCACCACACCCAATACTCCATCCCTTGATTCTCTGTTTAAATGTATGCTTGTCTGCCTGTTAGCTTTTGTTTGAGGGGACAATTAAGACACAGAAAAAGCAACATCAAACAAATCTTGGGGGGCTCTTGTAAAAACAGACTGATACTGAAACCCATTTTGCGTTCCTCTCACCTCCTTAATGACATAGCACAGAAACAACGTTCAGAAAAGGAATAAATATTCGATTGATAAAGTTAGAAAATAGATAATAAAATGCAGCTTCAAATTAAGTGTGAAAGCGATGAAATGTCACAATTTTCGATGACAAAACTGAAGTTTAAAAACAACCCCCCCCCCAAAAAAAACCAGGGGAAAGGGGGGGGGGGGGTCCGATGTTCAGTGAAAAAAGTTCGCTCCTCTTTTTACAAAGTCATGCGCGCTGCAAAACACCGAAAAGGCGAATAAATACGCTGACGAATATTATGACAGTTTATCTTTAGTCTTGGTGACAAATTGCAGTTTGAACTAAGAGTACCACCTGTGACTGATCTGCGATAGAAATCCTAATTTTTCTTGAAAAGGAAAGTTTGTTAGAAATAAACAAAAACGAGATATTCAGAGGCTTCGTTTAATTTGAAAGACTTCTCTGATGCAGACAAACAAACGCCGGGGAACCCCCTGCTATAAATAACTCAAACCCAACCTGTGATGATCCAGTCTCAATGTTTTGGTCTCAAGTTCAAATCTAATTTGGCCGTCACATTCCCAATGTTCACAGAGGGCACCCCCCACCTGTCCCCCCC
>NW_004797431.1:1110206-1113090 GCF_000002075.1 Aplysia californica | reverse complement strand
GGCGAGGGAGAGGGAGAGGGAAGGAGAGAGAGAGAGAGATGTTTGTTGAAAGAGAAGCACGTCGACACAATAACTGTCATTTAGTGGAGTGAAAAAGTAAAAAAGAAGAAAAAGGACGAATGTGCGACAGCGTATTGCCTGACCGCCACACCACAGATGCCGATGTCTGTCTCGTGTCTTTGGCAAAGCTTAAAGTAAGCACAAAACAAGACTATACTAAATTTCATTTCACTCCCATTGATTTTGAATATGGCTCATGGACCATGGGAGAAAATGAATATCGAAAATTAGACACAATTTAAAATTAATTAAATACCAAAAGACAAGAAAACATTAGTTATTAATGCCCAGTGTGAACCGATTTTTATTATCTATAAAGACAAAGAGTAGATTCTAGTAAAACTTTCGATAAAAACTAACACATTTTATCAAAATTTCCAAGCAAAAAATCATTAACTTTTTCCATGAACGGCAAATAATTAATTGTCTACACATCTTATTTGACACAACACATCAGTCTAAAAAAAAATGTTGGCCATGAAATACATGACTTTCAAAACAGACTTTGATTATTCCTCTTCATGTAGTGTTTTACTCGTCATCTCAACAGACCGTAACTCTTTCTTCATAGACGAGACATTTTATTATATTCCTCAACAGACATTGATTACTCACAATAGACCTTTTTTTCTCTCTAAAGACATGGCCTATTCGTAAACACACCTTGGTTTCATACCATAAATCCTTAACGGAGTCTCTCTCTCTCTCTCTCTCTCTCTCTCTCTCTCTCTCTCTCTCTCTCTCTCTCTCTCTCTCATTCTCTCTCTCTCTCTCTCTCTCTCTCTCTCTCTCTCTCTCTCTCTCTCTCTCTCTCTCTCTCTCTCTTGTACAAAAGAGTACAGCCACAGCCACAGCTACATGTACAGGGAAAGGCCAGAAGTACAGCCAACTACCGTTACCCGTCTGAGGTACACGAGTTCTCTACAAATAGAAACGGTCAAAACGAGTCATACCCAAGACGTCTTGGGTCAAACTACGACGACAGACATTCGAAAAGAACGAAGCAACATGTACAGAGAAGCAAATAAAACCCAGAATCTTTGCTACAACACAAACCGTATTGAAAAAGTAATCATTATGATAATGTTCCGACAGTCTGACTGACCGTCTCGGGGATCTCGGCTACTCGCTACCCTGGACTTGCTAAGTTCTCTCTGCTGAGTATCAGTTTTGAGAAATTTAACGTTAAAAAAATTACTGATTTCCTCCACATGTCAAGCTTTTTCGAAATGCAGTTCTTTAAATACCAGGAAAACGACTCCAATTAATCTTATGATATTCATAGAGGAGATAGAACATTTGGTTTATGACGTCATGGTCTTTGTAACTCAAAATGGTCCAAAAATAGGTCAGCTAAAATTGTGTAATTCCGAGGAAGCGTGTTGTCTGTACATCAAAACTGTTAGTCTCGTGTATAGAGGTGGATCGCACCCGGAAATGTACAGTTAATTTGTTAATGTTTTTCTTGTGTTATTTCTAAGTATTATGTACAATATAACTTTTTATCTGTTGTATGATCCAAGTATGAACCGATCCATGTTAGCCAGTATTATTTCTGAGCTTGGGTGTATACAGCAAGTGAGGAGCAAAACCTACAGAAAGATCCGCGTGTTGCACCAACTGTGTTCTCGAGTTATTCCATTTTTGTCTTCTGTCCACGCACAGTTTGTTCTTGAGTTAGTTGTAATCACTGCACACATTCCAACATGTTCGTGGATGAGAAGAGGGCATTTGTGAGGCAGCGCGGTGGAATCGGGCTCTGGTCAAAATAATCAAAGTGAAGAAACTTGCATTTTTCTGCGGGTTTATGAATTTTTATCAAATTTTTGTTTTTGGGCTCAACACCTGTCATGCCCATTAAAGAACTCATTTCTGTGTGGAATTTTTTCTGAAAAACGTTGATTAAAGGCACAGAAGATGTAAATTTTCAGTTACCACGGACTCTTAAGCTAGATCTAAGGAAAAAAGTAATCTTTGGCGGCCATTTTCTCACTAATTTTACCTCTGAAAACAGGTGACCCCCACCTTCTTCATTCTCAAATATCTCGACTTGTATTTAAGATAAACGGATATTGTTTTCATTCAAATAAAGACAAGTGAACAAGCTTTAAGATGATACCAATAACTCGATGTGCCCAAAAATTGACGAGAGCCTGATTCCACCACGATGCCTCACATTTGACATTGTCGATAGGGAAGGCTATGACAAACTTTGGAAGAATGTGGACTGAAAGATTTACTTCTCAGTAGCATCCAAGCACTATTGGGAAGCAGTCTGGGGTGTGTATAAAGTAACGAAGGAAGCACCCACTAGCTCAAAATCCCATCTGGTGTCGGGCAAGGCTGTGTCCTATCGCCATCACTCATCATAATCTACACGGACAAGGTACCACAAGAAGTAAACGACAACTCAGACCAACCCAACGACCTGCTCTTCGCTGGTAACCCGACTCATACACCAAGACCAGGACAGCGTACAAGAACATATCACTTGATTGAACAAAATATGTCAGAAATGAATATGGAAGGAAAAAGAACACAACTAAGACAGAAGTAATGAAGATCTCCAGAAACCAAACCTCAACTCAACAACACAAAACTGAAACTAATGTAGGAATTAAATCACCTTGGAAACATTTAAACCTGGCAGTTAAATGGTTAAAGAAAATAAAATTAGAACACCGGTACAAAGGGCAAGCGGTCACATAACAACTAGCATCCATCTTCTCCCGTCAAAACATCCCAATGGGTACACACCCCCCCTCCCCCCCGACTCATCAGAATCAAACTACATACCAACTTTGCTGCTCGTGCCAAACCTGGG
>NW_004797431.1:1108460-1110106 GCF_000002075.1 Aplysia californica | reverse complement strand
ATGATGATGATGATGATGATGATGATGATGATGATGATGATGATGATGATGATAACGACGACACACATCGAAGAAACTGAACTGCCGGGATGCTTGAAATTTTGCCAAACGCCATTTTCTGAATACTCTTGTTTCATGACTGAACTGCTAGATTTAAGGTGACTAATTTGGCAGGAAAAGGGAAAATACTTAGCTTTGTATTGGTTATGTTCAAGTTCAAAACTGACATATTATGTATATTTTCTGGATTGGGTAATGATTTACCTTCAATTCAACTTCTACGTCTTATCAAACATCCAAAAATTCTATTGCCATGCCTTCAGTGTGCAGCTCTCCGGCCACCACTTGGTACCTTCTACACAACAGGTAGCAATGTTCGAGAAGGAGAAACAGATTGCAAGCAGGATGTTTTAATATCCTCAGTGTTCAAATTTCGCCGCAACACACCACTCTGTGATCCTTTCCCAACCCCCATTAAAACCAAACTTTCTGCCTAACCAATTTTAAAAGTCTAAAAAAAAAAGCAAACATGTGGAAATAATCCATTTAAAATACGACCCAATCAAATAATTCAACCATATTCAGCCAACGAGAAGCTCTTGCTTACGGAGTCAAGTTCTAGACATCACAAGGTCTACTAAGCCTTCGGGTAGTCGTAGTTTCACAGCTAGAAAGCTCTCATAATTGCTCTGTTCAGCAATGGCTTATTGTGACGAGTTTAAAAAACCCAATGAACACTTGTTTGAATACGTTTCATTTAAATGATTTCATAAGTTTGAATTGAATTCTTAGTTACTAAACATTAAGTTTAGAGTGCTTTTTGAGGCACGGTCATGTGTTTCAGTTTTCGTCACCCGTGCGTTCCAGTTTTGCAGGTGACTTTGTGGATACAATCTTAATCTTAGTAAATTATTATGTTCATTGACTCTGATGGCAAAAACAACGGTAGAAACCAGAGGTTTTGGCAAATAAATGACAGTTCACAAATGGTCACGACAGTATGCACAAAGCAAGAGCCAACTTAAAAAACGTAATGTGAAATGTGAGGCATTTCTTAAGAGGACCGGCTCCACTGGAGTAAGGCAATCGGGGTGGGCTGGCATTTGGTTTGCGCGTTTCAGAATCAGGATCGTTGACGAAAAGTCTTTTGGGGGTGGGCTAGATATACTTTGTCATTTTTGTCTACAGCCCTTTAACATTAAGGTCAAAGGGGCCTCCACTCTGGACTTCTACACTGAATTGAGATGCATGCGAACTAATTGAATAATATATCACGTTGTTGATTAAAGAGAAGCACAACGAAAAATGGCTATTTAGTACTGGGGGAAAAGTAAGACAAACAGACAGAAATAACAGAGGGAAAATTTAGAAAAAGGACCTTCCAGTAGTGCCCTCCAACCACCCGCAAACAAATATATTGACGAAACTTGAACTACTAATATCTTTAAGTGCAACTGAAGCAACTGGCTGCTAATTTGTGAAACACTATTAAATTTACTGACTTCTATTCTAGTCCAAAATTCAAAGTTTGGAATCTTGTTTTATTGTTTTAGCAAGCGTGTTACGGCACTTACAACACAATGGCCAAAGGGGTAGGAAAGGAGAGGGGAAAGGGGCAAAGAGAAGGTAACGGAAGAGATAGCGGG
>NW_004797431.1:1106425-1107668 GCF_000002075.1 Aplysia californica | reverse complement strand
AGAGAGAGAGAGAGAGAGAGAGAGAAAACAATCAATGAAAGGGATAGGAATGGGGAGGGGGAGGGGACAGAGTAGAAAAATGGGAGAGTTTAAAAAAAGAGGCAGGAAGCGGTGGGGGCGACGTATCTGCAAATTAAAAATTCCAAGGAGATGATGAGGTTCTACTCGTGCCTTTGTGAAATCCACTACCACCCTAGCCATGAAGTGACACGCGACAGGCTACAAATTACAAGTGTTTTCTTTACTTAATATACGAGTTCTTACGCCCCCATCAACACAATTTACAGTATTTAGGAGGTGGGCTTCCAATCCTGCCTGCCAGGGCCAACCCACCGGAAAGACCGAGATACCGGTACACCACAGACGCCTGCAATTACAACAGAGAGGAAAAAAAACTTGAGATGCGAATGTCCTGGTGGAAAATTATTATTATTATGCGACATCGAGAGAACATAGGAATTTTTTAAAAAGCTTTGACTAAAATCGGCGAGCTGCGACGATCCGTATCACACTGACACTACCACGGTCAGAATATTTGGATGAAGAGAAGCACATCGACAAAGCAAGGGTCATTCGTTCATGTTTTACGGCACTTGCAACGCAATTAGGTCAAAGAAGAGCCGAAGATTAAAGGTGGTACAAGAGAGTAACAAACACACAAATAAGGGAGAAAATGAAAACGACAGACGTTCGACAGGACAGAGGGAGAAAACCACACCAGAGCACCAACCAACCACCCACCATTAAGTTAAGAGAAAAAGCAAGAAGGTAGATAAGAACAAAAGAAGGAAAAACAACAGAGAAGCAGGGCCTATCAATGCATTCGAAAATAACACAATTCACAACATTGCGAGACAGATAGAACAAACATAGTTTACGTTCAACACCAAAAAACACCATGAAATAACAAAGATTTTAAAAAACACCCATAAGGCACAAAAACAACAAACAAAACCAAACAAATACCGGATCTCTCTTCTTTTAGTGCGTTACGGCAATTGCAACACAATTGGATTGTACAAGTGCCCAAGATTAGAAGTGTTACAAGACAAGAGAGTAACATAAAAGAAGGAGGAGAGCAAAAGACCATAGATGACTGATAGGACAGAAGGGGGAACCACACCAGAGACCACGCCAACCACCAACAAATTTAGATTATCTAACAATAATTTTTTTAAAACCAAAAAAACAAAAACAAAAACCCACACAAATAAATAATAGTAATAATAATAATAGAAATAAC
>NW_004797431.1:1104890-1106225 GCF_000002075.1 Aplysia californica | reverse complement strand
ATAATAATAATAATAATAATAATAATAATAATAATAATAATATCATTTAGATTTCTTTAGTGCCCACTCGCGAATTGTGCTCGTGGCGCTTTGCAAGATATTTACATATTCTTTACTTAATATTTCATGAAACCAGCCAGACGCAACTGTTGAAAAAATATGCTAATCGACAGACAGTTGCAGGATCAAGAAAGAATTTGACAGCAAAACCAAACCGATCAGACCCAGTTTTAGAACAAAAACCCAAAAAAACAAAAAACAAAAAACAAATACAACACTCAAAAACAAACGAACAAACAAAAAACCAATAAAAACCCTGTCAGCTTTCAAAAGTGGGAAAAGGGAAACATTTTATATGGGGGCACGAGGGAAAAGAAGGAAGATGAGAGAGAAAAAAAAACAACAAAACCCAGCCATCTCCAAAATCAAACAATTTTTCTTTAATTAAGGAAAAGTAAGTGCACAGGTTTAACTGTCCTATCAACACTATACGGTTACCAAAAGGTCAAAATCTCCTACTTTAATGGGGTGGGGGTGGGGGTTGCTGGTTTTAGTAAAAGTGTAACGGCACTTGCAACAAAATTAGGTCATGCAAGTGCCGCAGATTAGAGGTGTTACAAGAAAGTAACAAGAGAGATGGACAAAACAGACATTTGAAAAGAAAGAAGGAGCAAACAACACCAGAACACCCGCCATCCACCCACCAAATTTAAAGGCCGTCTCAAATAGGACCGAGCCAAACCGGTTAAGAGACTTGAAAACTCCACAAAACGGCCCGAATTCAAGAACGCCCAGTCTGGAATTCGAACCAGAGTCATCCGCTCCCTTGTCAAACATGATACGAACTGAGTAAACAGAGCGTCCGCAAATTTAAAAAAAACAACAACAAACAACAACAATAACAAAACCCCAAACAAACTAACAAAAATAAAATATACAAACATACGTCCAGAAACAAAAATACCAGCAAACAACAACAACAACAACAACAGCTAGCAAAAAACAAAAACCCATCAGAGACAAAAACAAGACACAAAAACAAAACAAATAACCGGATCCCCCCAAGCGGTTGAAGCACAAGGCGAGCGGGGCGAGGCGAGACAGGCAAGGGAGACCGACAGAGAAGATCAATACACATAGCCCGCACGCGCACACATCACATGTATAGAAACCAAAACCCCCCAAAAAGCAAAACAAAACCCAAAAAAATCCCCCCAAAAACACAACATTAAAAAAGAAACATCAAAAGAAAGATAAAACCTGTCGTCCTCTGATTTTTCTTTCCCGCCTGTCTGACACAGAAAACGTGCCACGCATGGCCAGGCGCTGGAAGCT
>NW_004797431.1:1102714-1104345 GCF_000002075.1 Aplysia californica | reverse complement strand
TCTGTCTGTCTGTCTGTCTGTCTGTCTGTCTGTCTGTCTGTCTGTCTTTCCATCTATCTACATGAAAGTCTGCATGCTTGACAATCAATCTAATCACCCGTGTGCCTCTCTATCTGCCCGTCTGCCTGTTACTTTGTCTATATCTGTCCGAGCAGTCATCTGTCTGCCTAACGGTAAGTTTTCTTGTCCGTCTACCAGCCAATCAACCTACCCACCTGTGTGTCTGTCTACCTGTCTGTATCCTTGCCCCGACTATCTGTCTGCTTTCCCGAGCACCTTTCTGCTAAACTACCCTTTGTACCTGTCTGCTGGTCTACCTTTAATTATATATTTTAGTTGTTAGTTTTAGTAGAGGTTTTAAGGCGCTCGCAACAGCATAAGGTCATATGAGCGCCAGAAGATTGGAGGTGTTACAAGAGAGTAACAAACATAGAAAAGAAAGAGGGGAGATAAGGACGAAAGACATTTGATGGGAAAGAAAAAGCAAACCCCACCAGAGTCTGCCTGTCTATCTGTCCAGCAATCTTACTGTAAGTCTCTCTACACGTACATTGATCCGCCGTCTGCTGACCCCAGACGTCCTGTTGGTAAAAAACCTTTTCCCTATAGTCTCAATAAAATATTTTAGTTGTTAGTTTTGTTAAGAGTTCTATGGCACTTACAACACAATCAAGTCATATACGAGGTCATACTAAAGAATAGCATACAAAGAAAAGTAGAAGAGGTAAGGGGACGAAAGATGTCTGATAGCAAAGAGGGAGCAGACTACATCAGAGAACCCGCCTACTGTCACGTTACAATGTCAAAATCACCCTCCTTACATATTGACTGTGTTGGTTTGTTTGTTTAATTGTTCATTTGTTCGTTTCTTTTGTTGGTTGGTTATTTGTTTGTTTGTTTGTCTTTTTAAAGTAAAGACACGCACATTAGCACAGTAAAATAGTTTTAGGACTGGAAAAAAGGTAAGACAAACAGACACTGTAGAGAGATAGATAAGCAGGGCCTCCAAAAGGCCCTCCTCCAACCATCCGTCCTCACATTCGGGTTTGTGTGTGTTTTTATAAAGAGAAACATATAGACACAATAATGGTCATTTAACGCTGGGGAAAAAGTAGGACAGACAGACAGACACAAACAACAAAGGGAAAGCTAAGAAGTAGGACCTACCAGTGGCGCCCGCCAGCCACCCACTCTCACATTCTGGTATTCCACGAAAGATGACAAATGTCACCAATGACATCACTACGATCTCACCGCGCTGTAATCTCATAGCTCTGCCATCCCAGAGGAATATTACTTTACCCATTATTCGAAAAACCTACGTTTGCACAATGCGCTTCTCTTCTGTATTTATTGGAATAAGAAGCAAACAGCTCTCTACTGGGCTGGTGGCATCAAAATAATATAATATATCTAGAAGGATGTTCACATAAACGTACGAACAAACACATACACACACACGCACACACATGCGCACTCACGCACGCACGCACACGCACACACATGCATACATACACACACACGAACGCGCGTGCACGCACATACGCATACAGGCACACACACACACATACACACACATACACACACAATTTACATCATAACATGCTAATAGATTATCATTTATATATTTA
>NW_004797431.1:1097660-1098844 GCF_000002075.1 Aplysia californica | reverse complement strand
GGGGGTGTTCTATTTTCTCTATACAGTACTGCACAGTTTTACGACACTTGCAGCACAATTGCTTCATATAAAAGCCGAAGAATAGAGGTGTTAAAAGAGTGTAACAGGAAAGAATGAGCAAACAACCCCAGAACACACGCCAACCGCCCACTCATGTCTAAAACACACCGGCATTTTCTTGTTGTTTTGGTTTGTTTGTGGGTTTGATGTTGTCCCCCCACCCCCACCCCACCCCCTTTTCCTTCAACGCCTTCCAACCTCACCACGCCAACACAAACACAACGTGGGCGGAAATCAACAATGATTAAAGCCTAGAACCGAGCAGAGCGTGGACACCAGTCACTTACTTACACAATAAGAGACACTTTGAATGCACCCGTATCAGTCCATTTAAGGCAGGGTTGGATTGATTTAAATCAGGTCGACTTAAATCAATTGATTTTTAAAGATTTAAATCAACTTGATTTTTTGGAAAAAAAGATTTAAATCAACTTGATTTTTTGGAGAAAAAAATCACTGATTTAAATCACTTTTCAAACAAATATAACTTTATTCAGTTTTTGCATATTTAAACATTCAGAACGCCATTCCCAGGTTTTATAAAACAAATATAAGGTTTAGTAGACTAATATAATCTGCTCAAAAGTCTGATTTCCCTCCCTGTCACTGTAAAATAATACAGTATTCAATTTACTTTTTTTTTCATAATTGAAATTAGCATTTTTTTTGTTACAAGCGCGCACACACACTACACATACACAAACAAACTAGGGAAATGTCTAGACTTGTTAACTGTAAACTTAATAATGTATTGAATGTCAGATCAAATCAATTGTAACTAAGGAGAATACAAAATATTTTTTTTAAAATAACAAACTATGTACAAAAATAATAATTCAGATATTATTGCAAGGAACAAAATGGCAACTGAAGGAATTTTGAAAGTAAATCACTTTCACGTTCATACAATATCAACAGTAGGCCCTATTACAATAACCAACAATTTAGATCATGTTGAAATTACCCATTGAGTTGTTTGGGGTTGAAGGTTTTAAAAAGAAACACAATAACACAGTATTCAATTTACTTTTTTTTCATAATCGAAACTAGCATTTTCTCTTTTTTTAAGACAAACATAAGCGCATGCACACACGCACGCGCGCGCAAACACACACACACACACA
>NW_004797431.1:1091948-1093879 GCF_000002075.1 Aplysia californica | reverse complement strand
CTCTTTCTCTCTCTCTCTCTCTGCCCCCACCCCAACCTCAGTACGCAAACTAGCCACCCACAGGGTCGTCAATGAGGCAAGCACGATGCTCCAGTTCAGATTTTTTTTACGCACCAATTGATGCAAAGAAAACGAGTCAATCGAAAGTGTTAAGTGGCGATGTGTAGGCCTAAATAAAGACGATAGAAACTTTTGACAAAGACGCGAAATAAATGAGAGGGTGGGAGTTGGGGGGGGGGGTGTCTGAGAAAAAAAAGAAGCACATTTACACAGCAACTGCGTCTCAGTGACTTCGTGTATCAAAGGTTTACGCCTAAAGGTGCCACCTAAGCCTACAGAGGGGGTAACAAAGACAGAAGTTTTATGACGATTCTAAAAATAGCAGGTCACATCTAGTTGCTAAGCTAAAGAAAGGTAAGACGAGTAAAAAAAAATAACAATAGCTTATACATGTAGTATAGAACATGATTGATCCAAAGTGAGTCTCGCTGCTGTACCAGCTCACTAGGATTAGGATACTCGACAAGTTACAAAAATAAATATTTCTTCAGTGAAAGAAAAAATCCCAATCAAATCGACATGATAACAGTCTTTCATTTATAAAATACATGTATGATGCTTTTTGAGAAAATGGACGGTGGTGGGGCGATGCAAGACAACGAGCCGTAAGTTTATTAGTTTTAATAAGAATTTTACGGCATTTGCAACACAATTAGGTCAAATAAGTGTCGAAAATTAGAGGTGTTACAAAAGAGTAACAAGCAACAACAACAACAACAACAAAACAAAGAAGGAAGAGAGATCATGGGAGATAGATGCTTGATAAGAGAGATGGAGCAAACCACACCATACCATCCGCCAACCAAACACAAAATTAAAAAACAAAATGTGCAGACAGAAAAACACAGAAGGTAAAAAAAAAAGGGGGGGGGGCGGTAAGACCTAGCAGTAGAGCCTTCTATTTGCCCTTGCGGACGGATAGAAATGAAAGAGTAGAGCAGCAACAGACCAACACTAATGTACCCTTTCTATTAGAAAACTCGTTGAAAACACAACTGAACATAATACTACAACATGTTAATTAATCATCAAATCTTCCAACAGCAAAATGGGTAATAACTGTGTTATGTGTATGCAAAGACATAAGCAGCATACTGTTATTGCAGAAAGGTAATATATCATGAAAATTTGGCAGGGTGGGTATGACAGACAGCTCGCTGGGCCTTTTTTTAACGTCTCCATTTTGAGAAAGGGGCGTCGTTCTCATCGGGGTTTACTAAACAATACAGTAGCCATGTAGCGACAACAGCAAATAACAAAAGGTGCAATAACTCTTCCTTTCAATTCCACTTTCCCTTGTAACACAAACAACAAGGAAAGGGAAAGCAACAATAGCAATAATAAGAATAGTAAGTCCGAGTTGGTATTCATCTTTTCGTGGTAACAACAACAACAACAACAACAACAACAACAACAACAACAACAACAACAACAACGACAACGACAACAATTACAACACCGACGCCATCAGCAACAACAACAAAGAAGACACCAGCAACAACCAAAAACAACAACAAACACAGCATTTCCTCTTTCCCTGCTAGAGATAAAACAATAATACTTCCGTTACTGTTACAGAAACTCAAGACGTGAAGTATGGTATATTTTGCTGAACTCGTGTCACAAGAATAAGTCCACAGAGCGACGCCGGTGCAGAAAAGCAAATTCCTCATTCAGAAAACGGAGCTGCACAAAAGGCAGTTTCCTCAAGCCGCGTTGAAAGTATTTTTATATCGACAAAAACTGATGCAAATTCCTCTAATGATTACCGGCGTGAACTTCTTGCTCGGAACATTTCGCTGGAAGATGTCTCTGAAAATCAGATTATTGAAGTCCACCGTCCCCTCTTCCTCCCTTCCTCCCCATTCTCC
>NW_004797431.1:1089090-1090458 GCF_000002075.1 Aplysia californica | reverse complement strand
CATATATATATATATGAGTTAGTTTAGTTTTAGTAAGAGTTTTACGGCACTTGCAACACAATAAGGTCCTATGAGTGCCGCAGATTAGAGGTGTTACAAGAGAGTAACAAACACAAAAAAGAAGGAGAGATCAGGATGACAGTTGTTTGATAGGAAAGAAGAAGCAAACCACACCAGAGCTCCCGCCAACCACCCTATATGAGAGTTAAGAATCAGTAAATTCGCCTTTCGAGGCCTCCTCAGGCTGGCTAGTGGGGGAATGCAGTGTCCCAGCAGAAATACGGAGCTACGTTACGAAATAAACATACACGCGGGAAGGGAACCTATGTCTTTTGAATATAACAGTACAGAGCATGACAATTTAAACACTGATGCACGGTATAAAACGTACGAAATCATTAACGCCTTAGATACTAGCAACCTTGAGTAAAAGCAACCCGTAATCTGTTTAAAAAAAGAAAACATGTTCGTGATTTAAAAAAAACAAACTTTATTACGATCCAGCTCTGTAGTTTTATTTCAGACACTTCAAAGTTGACGTGTCTTTTTTTTTTCCCTTAAAAATTTAGCTCTAATTTTTAACTTTCAAATTCGTTTTACTTTTTATATATTATATATATAAACAGCTTTTCAAGTTAAATAACCACTTCCGCTTGAACAACTGACAGCAACTCAACGACTTGCTCTTTTTTAATATCTGTCTACTGTCAAATCTAGAGCAGATATCAAAGATAGCCTAAATCAATTCGGAATCAAACGGGCGTAAGAAGCGAGCCCCGGCGCCCGAGCGTCTCCATGCGAGGCTCGCTCCGTGCCAACAGGAATTAGCCTCGATCTCAATACTTTTTGCTTGCACACCGGAAGCGCTACCCGCGGCCGCCGGAGATAAAACGACGCAACTGACACCACCCCGTCCCGGTATGACACACATGGTTGGGGGGTGGGGTGGGGTGGGGGAGGGGAGAGGAGAGAGGAGTGATTGCAGACTGAGCCTATGGCAAATACAGCGTCACACTATCGCAGGAGCTAGAGGGAGGTACTCGGGGTGGCGGCCCACGACGGAAGACTGCGGAGTTTAAAGGGAGGGGAGGGGCATAAAAATTACTAACCATTTAACTAACTATTTAACTAACCAATTAATTAACTAAGTAACTAACTAACAACTAACTAACTTACTAAAGTTGGCTTTACAAACATTATGTACAACATTATAATCATAATGATATGTCCATAGTACGTATTCATAAAACGACAGACAGACAAACAGACAGGGAAATAATGAGAGGAAAAATTGATACGATAAATAAATAAACAAACAAACAAACAAACAAACAAACAAACAAATAAATAAATAAATAAATAAATAAA
>NW_004797431.1:1083764-1086892 GCF_000002075.1 Aplysia californica | reverse complement strand
TTCTTCTTCTTCTTCTCTCCTCCTCCTTTTTCTTCTTCTTCTCCTCCTCCTTTTTCTTCTTCTTCTTCTTCTTTTCTTCTTCTTTTTCTTCTCTCTTCTGCTACTCCTAGCCGGCATGAGGAAGCAAGAAGCCCCTGGAGACAAATTGCCCGGCACACAGAAGTGAACAAAGCGTGTAGCAGTAGCATGTCCGGCCGACTAGCCAAGTACCCTCCAAGTTTGGCCAAAGCCGGGAATTCCCGAGGTGGGCGGGTCTGTGTGAACTGTGAACGCCTCATGAAACGACTCGGTCATTTCATCTCCATAGACGTGGGGAAAACGACACACACGCACACACACACACACACACACACACACACACACACACACACACACACACACACACACACACACACACACACACACACACACACACTGATGAAAACCATCTACATGAAACCTTTTCTTAGTATGGTACCCCAAAACAAGGAAACACAAATCAGCCATTTCATAAAGTAAGCGCTACTGCTGCCCTGACATGGAAACCAACATGAATACGAGAAACACTCTAGAAAATTAATTGATTAATGAAGAACTGGTTTTCACTGAATGATTAACCTTTCTTAGCTTTAGTAAGACTTTTACGTCAGTTGCAACACAATCAGGTCATAAAACGTGCTGAAGATTAGGGTTGTTGTTATTATAATGTAACATACATACAAAAAGGGGACAGATAAAGACCGTAGATATCTGACAGGAAAGAAGGAGCAAACAACACAAGAGAACCCGCTAACCACCCACTGATCAACCCTTTCATGGCCAAGCCTGAGTAAGATACTACAAAAGAGCCCAAAACGGTCTTGGACCACGGCAGTGAAGACGTTCAATAGATCTAATCTAAACAAACACTCACGAACTGCTAAAAGAACGTTTCCAACATGATGATGATGATGATGATGATGATGATGATGATGATGATGATGATGATGATGATGATGATGATGATGATGATGATGATGATGATGAAAATAATAATACATGTAGTAATAATAATAATTTAACACGCATTGTAGAATACAGTATAGCCCATAACTATGGTACATTTTGATTAATTGTGTATATCATACAAATGTATAAATTCAAATTTGCCTCTCAGTAAAGTAGCCTACCAGTCTTGAAAAAAAAAACCCTTCTACTTCTTGAACATTGTTCTCCCAGGCGACAGCTACAGCTAAAGTGTAGTTTCCACGTCTCTTCTGACAGACTAAAGACGCCCCACTGTTGCTGCTGCTGCTGCTGCTGCTGCTGCTGCTGTTATGGTTATTGTTATGTTGTCGTTGAGGCTTTTGTTGTTGTTGTCGATGTTTTGTTGTTATTGTTGCTGTGTAGTATTGTTGTAACTGTTGTCGGGGACATTTTTCTTGTTGCTATTGTCATGTTGCATTAGTTATAGCTGCTGCTGTCATTTTTGTTGTTGTCATTGTTGTTGTAGCTGTTGCATCAATTTTGTTGACAATTTGTTCTTGAGACATCAACACGACAGCGAACATATTTCATCAGAAACTTACTCTGCAAATATTATCCTCAGAACTAGTAGAAGGAGTAGACTGTAATACAACAATACCCACAGCAATTTCGCACTCACTTTCTGTCAGACTTTGTCTTTGGTTTCAACAGTGATCAGAATTTTGTTTTTATTATTAGAGACATTTCATAGATCATAATATAATATTATTCCGCTTTTGACTCAGGAGATATCAGCATCTAAAAATCCTTAAAGACATTTCATAGATCATAATGTTATATCATTCTGCCTTTGGCAAAACAGGTATCTGAATCTAAAAATCCCTAGAAGAGACATTTCATAGATCATAATATAACATTCTATCTTTGGTATCAGCAGATATCAGAATCTAAAAATCTTTTGACATTTCATAGATCATAATATATAATTCTGTCTTTGGATTCAGCAGAAATCAGATTCTAAAAATCCTTAGAGACATTTCATAGATCATAATAAAATATCATAAAGGAAAATTAATTTCTGCCACATATCATGCTTCATTTGCAACTTCAACGTAGCCGATGTTGCTATAGCATTGTTGTGTCTGCTCCCTTTTCGTCTCCGTGGCCATTTCCCTAAAATTAACCCTATTCATTCAGCTTTGTTTCGTGTGAGTTGAGCCCACCGCAAGACACAAATCGAAGTTTAGACTTGGGAGCATATGGCTCTTAGGTTTGTTTGAGTAAAACAAAGCTCATTAACACGACGACAGTCTTATAGTGCATGGAAAAAAAGACAACAGCCGTTTTGTTATGCGAAAAAAAGACAAAAAAAGACTGAAACAGCAGACAGAAAGAATTAAAGCAGTCTCAATCAAAGGGAGCAGATAGTGTGTACAGTCGGACACGGAAAACTTAAAAACGTCGGTTACGGAAAAATGTGTTCGACACACCCATAATTCGGGGGAACCGATAACAAAAAATGTAAGGTATGGCAAATTGCACGAGCTATCAGTGATTTCCAGTTCTGCGTGTTCGTGTTATCTGTGCCCAACTGTATGTAAATTGGATTAAAGATTCTTACAACAAAGCTCTAATTGGTGTCTAACGTTCCAGTATAAAATCAATAGAATGTACACATTATGTCAAGTGTGGAGTCATCAGTATATTTAATAGAATCCCCAGCAAGGACACCGACTGAGCGGAAATGTTCCAACAATACCCCACAAGGACTCAAACCTCAAAGTTCTGGGAGGCCACCTGACAGAGGTTCAAACTTGCTTTCTTAAAAGACAGGGCTTTTTTTCTTTAAAAAAAAAAAAGAAGAAAAGAAACACACAAAAAAACCTTCCTGATTTACTCTACAATCTGGTCTCACTCACCATATTGTTTTTACACTAACCATTTTCAAGCCATTTGTGCTGCAATTATATCCCTTCCGTGTAATAATAATTATACACATTCATGCTGCGCATTTCCACCTTCTAAAACATGGTCAATGAGCACTACACTCAAAGGGATAGATCTACCACATTTTAAAATTACAGGACATGTTTATACGTATTACGTAGGACATAACATTACATGCATCTATATAATATCACGCCTGTGTATGTGTGTGTATGTGTGTGTGTGTGTGTGTGTGT
>NW_004797431.1:1082831-1083329 GCF_000002075.1 Aplysia californica | reverse complement strand
CTCAATCTATCTCTATCTATTTATCTATTGATCGATCGCTCTATCGATCGCTCTATCGATCGCTCTATCCATCGATCAGTGTAATTATCTATCTATATCTCCCGCCCTCCCCTCTCTTTCTCTGCGTGCGTGCCTGCGTGCGTGCTAGCGAAAGAGAAATATTAATAACTTGTGCACGACCAGGATAAATTCCTGGCTGTCAGATCAATTAAGCCGGTCATTGCCGTTGCCTCTAAAGGGTCAGTGTCAGGAGCTGACAACGCGCGTACATCGGCGGAATGAGTGCACTTCATCTAGTCTTACACGATAACTCACTTGGAAAGAAATTCATTTATTACAAATCTAGAATCATAAAATTATCTCTTGACATCTAAAACTCAACGACTCCTCCCAACAGTTACCTTTTTAAAAGTCTTTATTCTCCTACTTGAATCCTCTCTGAATACCCCAATTGAACGGAAAGCAGCGCACAACCTCTGGCTGATTTATACTTCTTAA
>NW_004797431.1:1081360-1082437 GCF_000002075.1 Aplysia californica | reverse complement strand
CACACACACACACACACACACACACACACACACACAAAGGGGAAAAAACAAAGACAAAAACTAACAAAATTGTACTTTCATCGAGGATCCTGTTCTCGTGTTCCTGTCTTCAAAGCAGGCCCGTCATTTGAGTGTGGTGTTGGGTTTCCTACGACCTATCCATCACAGCACCGCCGGACCACGACGGAACATTAGGACGAACGGGGGTTATGATGCGAACCGAGTACCGTACCCAAGATAAAAGGGCACACTCTCGACTCGAATGACGAACTTTTGGTTTACCCGTTGTCATGTCAAAATTCGAACAACGAACATGCGGCCTCCTTCGAACGACGACTTTTTCTTTTGCGTGATTCTCATTTTCGATACTAACAGTGCTATAATATAATATAATTAATGTTTCCGAATCTTGGCGTTGCAGTGTGACAACGAGCTTAGGACGAAAATCACTTAATGATCAAGACAAACTTGGCCAACGTACCAAATTACTAAGTATCGAATGAGATAAATCGAGTAACGAAGGCAATAAAAAAAAGTTAGTTTTTCTAAGGATTTTAAATAAAAGGTCTTTTTGAGGATTTTAGATCAAAAGATAGCAAACTGTAGATTCACCGATCAAGGGAACGACCTATCCATCACAGCATCGCCCGACCGCGACGGAGCATCAGGACATGTGGGGGTTATGATGGACACCGAATACCGTACCCCCATGATACACGGGCGCACTCCCGAATGACGAACTTTTACCGGTAAACTATCTTCTCCTTCGAACGACAACTTTTCTTTTGATGTATATCCGTTCACGTATCAACGGTATTTAATGTTTCCGATTCTTGAAGTTGCAAAAAAAAGGCAGAAGATTCAGCCCGTACCTCAGGGCAGACCTTCAACTATGATATCCAACACTCATTAAGCTAAGGCATCAAAAGCTGCTTGAATACTACAATCGAACCACCAGATGTCGTCCAGAAGATTATGTTCGTCTTCCAGAAAGATAATAACCGAGCAGAAAACGAAAAAGACAAAACAAAAGGAAACGAAATACAATACGGTAAAACAACAAAAATCTCTCTCCCC
>NW_004797431.1:1077952-1078992 GCF_000002075.1 Aplysia californica | reverse complement strand
GATTCACAGAGTAGGTTTTTGGAGAGGCTGATAGAAAGCTATCGACTTCTGCCATGTCTGTGGAGTTCAAGAATCTGTAACACAGCAATTGTGAATGTACATTTTGTCCGTTTCACTTACCTTTTCATAATAATATATTGAATTTTAATGAGAGTAATATATAATACATTTTTTTTCATGTATACCTGCATGCATTTTTACGGTCCTGTACAGCCAAGAAAAATTTCCCTCTGGGATAATAAAGCATTATCTTATCTTATCTTATCTTAATTGCGTTAGACGGAAGTCGACACTTGAAGCCATACGTTTCCTTTTCTTCATCTCACGGGTGAAGTTTTGACGCAACAAGGAAGGGGTCTATTCGTGACGCACACTGAAGTACCGGCCCGACCCGACCTAATCCCACCTGCCTATAGGCACCCGTTATATACGATGCAGCAGTTAGGTTTTTAAATGCAGCATGCAAGAGACGTGAGTTCGTTTCCAGCATGGGGGAGGCTACTTTATAGAGCACCTCAATCTTTCTGCCCGCATGTTGTAGCCAGCTCAGCCTGGTCTGGCCCCGAAAAGCAAGGTCGAAGCAGCCTACTACCTAAATTATCTCAAATGTGTCGATGTCGGTGTAAAACATGCACGTGGGTGATTGGCGGACGCTCTGGAGGGGCTTGCTACTTCTTTCCTATCAAACACATTATGACGTCTTTATCTCTCCTCCTTCTTTTCTGTGTGCGTTACTCTCTTTTAAAAATTCCAATCTTCGGCACTTAAATGAGCTACTTGTGCTGCAAGTGCCATAAAACTCAATTTTTTTTTAAAATGTAATAAAATAACAAGTGCAACCAATCTTCTACCATCTACGAATCTCTCTTCCATCCTCTACGAATCTCTATCCCTACCCTCACCACGTCTGCGAAAAGACTAAATAAGAGAGGATCGGATGCACTTTATTCGTCGTCTATAGGGATCAACTAGCAGTGTTTTTTTAGTACCCCCCCCCCTTCCCCAAACACGCACACAAACCTCTGCCCGCAATCTGTTTC
>NW_004797431.1:1071727-1076620 GCF_000002075.1 Aplysia californica | reverse complement strand
AAAATATTTTTAAAAACCCACCTGTTTCATCCTTTCATCCCTTGCAAAGTTACTGTGTCACATTAAATAATGACAAAAGCCGGTAGATCTGTGTTTCATTATCTCTAATCATACAGGCGCAGGTATAATGTATATACCGTGACGAGTGTGGGACCGACTGAATACACAGACAATTATTGGGCCTCTTTTATGCCTTAGTCGGTGTGCCCTTCAAACCAGGAACGCCCGCCTTTAAGTCGTCCGTCTCTCGGGAAGTTGATAGACGAAATAGAGAACTGCTTTTTACCTTACAATGCTGAGAATTCCGTTAGGATGTGTCCACCAAAACGACACGACTCCTAAATGACGGCTCAGTTGGAATGCCACAGGCAGGGTCGAGTGGTGGCTCATCAGCCATTATAGTCCAGACAGAGCCCCCAAAAAAGTATAAGTTCAAGTTCTGATTGAAATGCACACTATGCACTTTAAAAACACACACTATGCTACATTTTTTTTACAGAACCTAGGCTGCGAAGTAGTGAAGACAGCGCGAAGAGGAAAGGGGAAGCTGGAACACAATTATTTTTAAACTAACACTACTATCTTTTCTGTCAACATTATAATGATGATTATGACTTTACCGTTATTATTACCATTACTATTACTGATATCATTTAATTTTTATAAAATTATCAGTTTTTTATCATTATCACGAATATCATCATTGTTACTATTATTATCATCATTAATACACGTATTCATTAAGAAAATTAAGATCATGATTATGATTATTAATTATTTCTATTCTTATTACAAACATTAATACTATTCACAAACATTTACCAATTATTATTTATTATGATTGTTTATTTTAGTAGAGGTTTTATGGCGCTCGCAACTGCATACGGTCATAATATAAGAGCCAAGGGGCGGATGTTTAAACAGAGAAGTCCTGGCAGGGAATCAGGCTTCCTCTACTCACATACAAAAGAAGTAGAGGGAAAATGACGATAGTAAGGATTAGGAAAGAAAAAGCAGCAGTTCCCTGTTGCAGTTCAGGCATAGTTAGGAGCATGACATTGATGAATCAGCCCATTTACAATTACAATTCTACGGTGCATAAGAACATAGTTAACGTCCCCCCTTTAGGAATGACCTACAGACACCGGGGGGGGGGGGGGATATTTTTTAAATTACTATTATTATTATTATTATTATTATTATTATTATTATTATTATTATTTTTATCATTATTATGCATATTATTATTATCATTATTATTATTATTTTTATTATTATTATTATTATTATTATTATTATCATTAATGATCATAATACATTAACACAATTTTATTTAAATTATCACATATGATCTATTTTACATTATTACCATTATTATTATTATTATTATTATTATTATCATTATTACCATTATTACTGTTCCTATTATTGCTGTTGCTATTAACATGACTTTAGCATTATTATTATTATTATTATTATTATTATCATAATAATTATTATTATTGTTACTGTTATTGTTATTGTTGTTAATGTTATTATTATTATTATCATTATTATTATTATTATTATTTTTATTTTGTTATCATCACCACCATCATCACCATCATTATGATGACAATGAGCTAACCATTATTATTAATTTTATATAATATATAAATTTCATCATCATCATAGTATTGTTGCTGCTGGTGCTGCTGTTATTGTTGTCATCGTTGTTGTTTTTTTAGGGGTCGGGGGCGGTGCTTAAAATATTTTTTCAAGTTGTTATTATTATATTCAATTATCTTTCTCCATTTGTTTTTTTCCTCCAAGTGACAGGAACATTTTATGAACTTACAACTTATTTAATTAATGAACACTAAGTAGTCGACCAGACCAAGACGAGTTTTTAAAAACACACACACACAAAAACACACAAAAAACCATAATACAAAACATAAAGTAAAAAATTAAAAGAAAAAAATCTGTCAACTTTATGTGGGGGAAGGAACATATTAATATCTTCGAATCTATATATTACTTATGTTGAAATCTGACTGTATTAATACATGTACACCTTTTAAAGTGAATATCACAGTCAAGGTAAACTTGGGATTTTCCATGAGACTAATGCGATACCCAACTCCTCATACAGAACTGAAGTCGACAATAACGGTACCGTTTCTTCTTTCACTTTCAGCCTACCAGGAAAAACACTTCCTGGATTCCTCGATTTTCACTCGACTTCCGGGTTCTCAAATAAGTGACCCCTAGCGACCCATGTCACCTCCAGAGAGCTTTGCAAGCATGACAGCCGTAAGTAAAGTTGTCCCCTTGGTGACGTAATCCCACATGTGTGACCATCGGTTTTAACGAATATTCCCCGCCCTCCTAACGAAGACGTAACGAGAAACTGGGCTCCACACAACTAACCACCCACGCTGGCTCGTTAGTCTAACAACCTTTAGCGCAAAAGAAAACCTTCCTGCTTGCTGACATTACCAGTACATGTTGTAGCACAATTATTAGTATTATTAGTACAGTTTTTGTATTAGTACAACTGGTCGCTTTTAAGAACAAGGGGGCTATCCCGAGAAAAGCTGTTCTTTAAAAATTGAAGGTAAAGTTTTTGCCCCTTGTTCAGTTTCTTTAAAACACAAGGAGAGTTTTCTCTATAATCAAACAAATATACACACCAAAGAAACCAAATTTCTCCTGTAGGTAGGGCAATGCCCACTTTGGTGTAGGTCAAGATTTCTGGAAACTCCCCGAAATCTGGGTTAGCCTGCTTGTCCTTAAAAGCGACCAACTACATTTGTATTTTAAAATATTGTCAGCATTTGTCTCTCCCTTAGCTTAGAATTGAAGAAACTGCACTTTAGTGCTTCATTTGGACTTGTTCATTGGATTTTTTTAACGCAAAAGAGGAGGTGTGGGGGGGGGGGGGGGGGGGAAGGAGGGGAGAAAAAGAAAGAGAGAGAGAGAGAGAGAGAGAGAGAGAGAGAGAGAGAGAGAGAGAGAGAGGGAAAGGGGGGGGGGGGGGGGGGGAGAGAAAGAGATTTTTCCACCGCTCCTTTATCAGAACAAAGCTATCATCAGACGGCACGGCGTGGGTTTAACGCCACTTTCAACGCCTTTGAATTGAACGTCCCTCCAGCTTTATGACAGACCTTGCTTCTGCGTGAGTGGAGAGGGCTTAGAAATTTCTCTCACACCCAAGTTCAAGACCATCCTAAATTGAAAACTAGTTACCTTTGTTTTAGTAAAAGTTTTACGGCCCTTGCAACACAATAAGGTCATCTAACTGCGGAACATTAGAGGTGTTACGAGAGAGTAACAAAATCAAAAAAAGGAGGAGAGATAAAGACAATAGATATTTAACAGGAAAGAAGGATCAAATCACACCAGAGTACCCGCTAACCACTCACAATTGGAGACTCGAGCCCGGGTCATCCGCCGCTGGAAAACGTATCATGGTACCAACAAAGCTCAGTTATCAATGGACTTACACCTTTTGCATCTCATTTTTCTCGCGATGCCTCAGAAACCAAACTATACTTCGTGTGTTGTATTTGTATTTTAGAAATTAACATGTCCATAGTAAAGAGAAGTAAATCGACACCTCAACGGCTATTTTTAAGAGCCGAGGAAGAACAAGAAAGGCTAGAGGGACAATTGGAAAAAGTAAAAAACAAGGACCTAACATTGTAGCTCTCCAGCCTACAGCTGTCTTTGTTTTGTAAGTCCATGATAAATGCCCCCCCCCCCCCCATACACACACGCACACGCACACACACACACACACACACACACACACACACACACACACACACACACACACACACGCAATCCCCAAAGCGTCAATATTTACATTACTTGTATTACACAGTGGGACTTTTGATTCCGCCTGCATCAGGACCAAACCAGGTTGTGTTGGATTCACATTTATCCAAGCCGGTCCTACCACAAAACCGGACTCATATATATATATATCACAGAAGCCGATGTAAATTATTTTAAGTGTTAATCAACCCTCAAAAACACAATTTAGTACAACTTCGGAACGGGTTGAGCGGAACACAGCATCCTAGCAGATGAAGATATATGTACCGGTACTAGATAAAACAGCTTCCCGACAGAAGAATCGAACTTATTTCTTTTGCCGGCAAAGACGAAGAACCTAACCGTTATGCTGCTCTTAACGCTTGCCAAGAATGAGAAACAAATCAACAAACGTGAAAAACATACCATTGTTTTTAAAAATATATATATAGTAACAAATAATAATAACAACAAAACAACAGAAAAAATAGACAATCAAAACTCTTCTTTAGAACTAAAAAGCCACCAGTTTTGAAGAAATACATTTCAAATGAACACAAAAAAAGCCTTTATTTTCTTTTTCAAGGCGTCGTAAATCTTCATCCTTCTTTCAATTAGCTCTGTCACGCTAAGTCATGAATATTTCAGGGGTGGCTTCAATCTGGTTTTTCTCAGACTTTGTAAAGCAGAGTATCCATGTAGTTCATTTCCATACACGCCCTACATTTAGTAAGCTACGTTTTTCATTTTGACTGATGACTATCCCCTAATCAGAGCAGACACCTTTTCTTACAAATGTTTTATGAACACGATTGACAGACAATACTGTGGTGGGTGTGTGCGCGGGAGGTAAGGAGGTGCCACTGGTAGGTCCTTCTTTCCGTCTTTTATTTCTGTTTTTCTTTCTTGTTTTTTACAGCACTAAATGGTCGAAACGGTGTTGGAATTCTTCTTTAATATAATATCACAGTGAACGCGAAAGAGCGTGCGTTCGGGCTTTGCGTTTGTGTGTGTCTGTGAGTCAGTGTGTGTGTAATTATGTGTGTGTGTGTGTGTGTGTATGTGTGCGTGCGTGCGCGCGTGTGGTGTGTG
>NW_004797431.1:1068641-1070576 GCF_000002075.1 Aplysia californica | reverse complement strand
CAAACACATGCACGCACTGAATAACAATATATATATATTCAATCGAAACTGCTCTAACGACCATCAGCTGTCCAACACAATTACTTTTCTACAAAAGACAACGTCCCACGTCCTCCCCTTCAATAATTTAAATAAATTATAATGACACTGTCCAAGAGGACATCCTGTCAAACGACAGCAGTTTTTCTCCCTGCATTGTGGTTGTCATGTATACAAAAACATTGTATTTCTTTCTCAGGTGACTCATGTTACTACGGGTTTTTCCCAGTATCTCCCTACAAGAGTACCCGGAAAAGCACACTTCTGTGATCAGAGGCCGTCGCCGTACCTCCGACCGTGGTGTCAACGTTAAACCAAGTGCACATTGCCAATCGGATTCAATCAAAACGAAGCGTGGCCATCAAGCTTTTCCATGGCTAGACAATTAAAAGCTATCATTTTGGCACAATATGACTGATTCGAACGACGACCAACGTTGAAAAACAACCGCGTTTGGTTTTGAAGGCCAGGATCGAATGTGGTCGAATTCGGTCTAATTGCTCCGAAGTAGTATTTTTTGCCCATCCAGAAAGGACAAACTGGCTGGGCCCTATTCAATCAAATGAATTCGATAGGCAGTGTGCACTCGGCATTACACTGTCTGCCCACCACCACGCCTTGACCCCGACGAGAGCTTCGTGCCACGCACTCTCGGTTGACGCTCGGACCAACTCAACCGTCTCAGTTTTTAGTTTCAGTAAGAGTTTTATGGCACTTGCAACACAATAAATTCATATAAGCGCCGAAGATTAAAGGTGTTACAAGAGAGTTGCGAACACAAAAAGTACGAGGGAGGAATGATAAGGACGAGAGATGGATGATGGGAAAGAAGAAGCAAACCACACCAGACATGAAGAGTCGAAATTTTCTAAAACGGCCAGTCATTATCGAGGAGAGGAATGGCCGTCTTAGACAGGCAGGTGTCTTGCATAGTGTTATTATAATAATGTAGAAATAAAAATGGGAAAATGGGAAGAGGCCATTTGCACACATTAATGTCTTATACAGGTGGCCCTTAGAGCAGGTTCGACTGCATGTACTTGAATATAACGACTTCATAGGAAAAATCGCATTTTTTCTTATATGTTAACAAATAAGACTTCAAGGAAAAACTGACTCGGGAATTATGCACATATGGGAACACGGTTTTTAAGGAAAACCTCTATATTAATACTGTACACGAAAACACAAATTTTAAGGAAAACAGCCTCGAGAATCATGTATAATAATGTACATGAAAACATTTTACATACATGAAAACATTACTTTCACGGAAAAACATCTCAGGTATATACATGAATACCTCGTGATTAAAGTACATGTACATGTACTTGGACACACGAATTTCAAAGAACACCGTCTCGTGACCTGTACTTGGAAACACACGACTATTACACAGGGAAACGTGTCTCATGGCTTATATCCGACTTTCACAGAAAAAAAAATCGGCGCTGTCCCACCCTTTCATCTTGCAAGTCGTGAGTTTAATTCTTATGTGTGTGTGTGTGTGTGTGGTGGTGGGGGCACCTAAAAATACTAGTATGTCTTTCTTAATGTCGTTGTTTTATGCCTCCATCGACCTAGTTTGAATCATTCAGGAGCTGAGCTTCCTACCCTGCGTGTATAGGCTAGTATCTCTGTCTTTCTTCAAAGATGCAGCTTTACTTTATTTATTTCTTCTCCGACCTCTAATACTTTACGGTGTCGAGGAAAAGGGAAAATGTCTTTCTCTTGTTTGGATGCAGCATCATATACAATCCGAGTTTCGTTTAGCTTTAGCAAGCGTTTTGCGGCACTTACAACACAATTAGGTCATATTCAAATAGGTGACGAAGAATAAAAGTGTTACAAGAGAGTAACAAACAAAAAAAGAAGGCGGAGATATAAGGACGACAT
>NW_004797431.1:1065253-1066374 GCF_000002075.1 Aplysia californica | reverse complement strand
TCCCCTTCCCCCAAAACAATGGAACAGATTTTTTAAAAACAAATTAAAAAAGAAAATTTCATCCACCACAAATAATAAATTGGCTTGCTCAGATAGCTCAGTTGAACTGCGGGGCGAAGGACACTGGTTCCATTCCCCCAAAAAGAGGATCGTTTCGGGGCGTTTTCGTTGCTATTACTATTACTATTAGCATCAGCTCGTTCCTATTGGAAATCGAAGGGCACTCAGATAATACTGTGGGAGGGCAGTTAAAGTGTAAGCACTGCTTTTTACACAACTTTACCGGGTCAAAAAGAGTCATTGAACCATCCCCAGGCAATAAAACAACTTCGTGTGTTCAGCTCCGTATGCCCCCGCTTTCTGGCCTCAACCTCTCCCTTGTCAAGGACGGGACTGACTGACGGGAAATTTAATTTGTAAACAAGTTACACAACGAAAAAGAGTTAGCCTATGTTAGTTTTCACCACCACGAGACTTACTTGAAATGAAATAATCTGTGGTGCATGAATTACTATAAATGCAGTTCCTTCCTTCCTTCTTTCCTTCCTTCCTTCTTTCACTTCCTTCCTACCATCCCTTCCTCCTCCCTCCCTCCCTCCCTCCCTCCCTTCCTTCCTCCCTCCCTCCCTTCCTTCCTTCCTTCCTTCCTTCCTTCTAACCATCCATCCATCCATCCACCTATCTAACAATTCATTCGTCCATCTATCTATCCATCCATTCATCTATTCATTCTTCATTTAATCTGTACATCATGTAGTTGCACTGGTTTAACGGCCCTTTTCAATACAGCAAGCTTTTTTAACGAGGCAGAACATTGAATTTAACTTTTGTCTCCAAGCCAGGAAGGTGGAAAACCAGTATTGACCGCATTACATGTATAGTCCAGCGTATTAGTTTTATTACCAACTAATCCACGGAACGCCCCCACCATGAGAAGCTGTTCACCAAGTTGTCATGCAACTTTTCTCACCCTGACCACTCTCCGGGCGACACAGTTTGGAACTAAAGAGCAATCGTAAATACGCACCCATGAGAGAGAGAGAGAGGGGGGGGGAGAAAAAGAATAAGAGGAATAAGAAAGAGGGGGGATAAGGAAAAAGAGAGAGAAGAGGAGAGAGAGA
>NW_004797431.1:1058337-1062203 GCF_000002075.1 Aplysia californica | reverse complement strand
GGTGTCATGGCTCTCCATCGACTTGGGGCTTAGTGGATCTTTACCACGTGATGAGGGTCGTTACATCCTTGTCTGAATAGGTGTGAGTTTCAATGCCACTTTATAGTAACACAGAGCTGGTTTTGCTGTTTGTGGCCTTTTGTTGTGTCTCATAATCTTTCTTTCTCCGACTAGATGCTTTGAGATTCAGAATGTTTGAAATGTGTTTCTGAAAAGTGTTTTAAAGAAGGGATATTCATCTTATCCGTACACTAGCAGTCTAAGCTAAAGGTAACAAACTTGTCAAAAAGGTTAAACGAAAACGTGTTTGTCAGTGTTTGAGCTTAATTAACCGGCTGCTAGCACTAAAGCATCTGAGAAGCCAGGAATGTTTCGGAGTGTTCTACGGTTTGCTGACGTAATAACATGTACATGTAGTTGTAAAGCACAATGTCATTGCGGAGATGCACTATATAAATTCAGTTGTCATTATCGTCATCAAGACTTTTTTTTTGGCTCTAGCAAGTTTTACGTCACTTGCAACACAATTAAGTCATTTAAGTATCGACGATTAGAGGTGTTACAAGAGAGTAACAAACATATAAAAGGAGGAGAGATAAAGATGAAAACTGTTTGATAAGAAAGAAGGAACAAACCACGCTAGAGCACCCGCCATATCAAAACATAAAAACGTCATTTCAAAAATCAAAATCGGTTAGGTCCCTAGTTTTGATATATTTGAAGTAAAAAAATCGAGGTTCACAACATGTCAAGCTTTTTCGAATTCAATTCTTTGAATATCTTGATAAGAACTCAGAATAATCTTATGATTATGATAGAGCAGATAGAATTATTTCTGACCTCATGGTATTAATAACTCAAAACGACCCAAAATGCCAGATAGAACTTTGTAACTCTAAGTTAACGATATAGCGACTATGCAAGAACAGTGTCCACCAAGAGCTGTCATAATTTACTATGTCGTGGATTGCGTCTTTTCCCTACGAAAAAGCTATTTTATTTTATGGAGTATCTCCGCGAGTCGGTTAGGATGAATGTCGTATCTCACCCAGCCCTGACAGGCACAGCCGAAGCAGCCTGGATCCTGTTTGTTTAAAATCGTGTTGATCTGATGGGGGCATAAAAATATTCACTTGAAAATAAATATTTGTTCTGTGATTAATTTCACGAAGATCGTGACTGGTTTGGTACAACTTCTGTGAGGTATGTGAAATCTGTGGTGTGAGTGTGTATCAGGTATTGTTCAGGAGGACATTTTGTGAGTGGCCGAGTCACAGACGAGACCGCGGTAACAATGAAAAGTCGTTTAGTTCAGTTTTAGTACGAGTTTTACGGTACTTGCAACACAATAATGTCATGTAAGTGCTGAAGATTAAAGATGATAGAAGAGAATTTAATTAAACACAAAAAAGAAGGAGGAGAGAAAAAGACGGTAAATGTTTTGACAGGAAGCCAACCATCAATCACCCACGAAAAGTCGTTTCACCTCGATTAATGTTGGAGAAAAGACAAGCACGCAGATTCGTAAACGGTCATTTGTAACTGGTAGAAAAAAACAAAACCAGTGGACTGGAACTTTTGAGGGATAGTAAGATGCTAGAGTTTATCAGTAGAAAAAAACAAAACCAGTGGACTGGAACTTTTGAGGGATAGTAAGATGCTAGAGTTTATCAGTGGCACCTCTCTCTCAGTGGTATCTCTCTCTCTCTCTCTCTCTCTCTATATATATATATATCTATATATATATATATATATATATCATATTTTTATCTATCTCTATACCTGTTTGTCTTCATCCATCCATCCATCCATCCATCCACAGATCCGCCAATCAATCCGTCCGTCCGTCCGTCCGTCTATCCATCCATCCTTATTTATCTATCTATCTATCTATCTATCTATCTGTCTGTCTGTCTGTCTGTCTGTCTGTCTGTCTGTCTGTCTGTCTGTCTGTCTGTCTGTCTGTCTGTCTGTCTGTCTGTCTGTCAGTCTGTCTGTCTGTTTTTCTGTCTATCTGTCCATCTATATAGATCTATATATACCTCCTACATCACAAACAAACATGCAAACACACACAAACACACACACACACACACACACACACACACACACACACACATACATACACACACACACATAAACAAACATGCAAACAGACACGTGCACACTCTATCAGCCCAAAAATTCTTTACCTATGTTGTTCAGTGTGAGTAAATTGAAGAACATAGACTTAACTACAGCTATTTAGTGCGAAAAAAACCATGAAACGATAGAAGTTTTCCTTTCTTCTTGTTGTTGTTGTTGTTGTTGTTGTTGTTGTTGTTGTTGTTGTTGTTGTTGTTTTACAGGTCATATAAGAACCGAAGATAAGAGGTGTTACTAGTGAGCAACATGCGCACAAAATGGAGGCGAGATAATAAGGAGGATAGCTATAAATTGCGATGGGAAAGAAGGAGCAAACCACACCAGAGCACCCACCACCACCCACATGGTAGACTCGAACAACTCGCTTCCTTGCCTACACCGTGAGCGCACCAGAGCGGAACGTAAAAACCCGGACACAACCCACCAATGACTGAGATCTGTCTCTATCTCTCTGATGATCACTCCAAAGCAAAACTCTCGACAGCCATCCGTGTGAAGCATTTTTTCCGTGGGTACGCTTTACTTTACAGTCAAAAGCATCCCCGTCCTCCCAAACACACACACAGACACACAGACACACACACACACACTCACACACACACACACACACACACACACACACACACACACACACACACACACACACACACACACACACACACACACATACATACAACACACACCAATGAACGATAACAAAAGACCAGAAAGAACCATGAAACATTAAGAACATAACAACAACAACAAAATAATAATAACAACAGCAACAACAACAACAAAATAACAACAACAACAGCAACAGCACAACAGCAACAAAGCAGCAACAGCACAACAACAACAAAGCAGCAACAACAATTAGAGGAACAAAACATCATCGCCCACACCGTCCCTAGATCAGAATAGATTCTATTAAAAATCCTAATTAACCAGGTGTTTTCCTAAGATGGCATCGACACAAAGTAAAAAGTAACCATACTCTTTATCGTTCCCCTGATCTGTGGGCGTTTTAAAAAATCAGTCTCTGCGTGTCCCTGTCTCCACTGATAGGAGGTTATGATTAAATTATTATTATCATTATATAATAAAAATAATAATAATAATAATAATAATTGTTGTTTTTTGTTGTTGATGTTATCATTTCCATTATTATTATTATTATCATTATTATAACAACTTCTAAAAACAGTTTTACAAATAATAATAGTAAGATGAATTTTAAAATACAGCACTTTCCCAATATAATAATGTTGGTTTCGATCAAACTCGACAGAAAGGGTTTTAAACTGATCGGAAAAGTTCATTATAACTAACCTGTTTTGAGTCAAGAGTAGAGCATTGACAGGAAATCCGTCACTCAGATACAGACAAAATGGGGGAGGAAAAATCGCAGGAACTACCAGTGGCGCTCTCCGTTGTAATTGCGGGTGTTTTACTTCCCTGTCGACGCAACTTAGATCCATTTGTAGGCGGCTTTCGTCGGCCCTGATGCCTGTCGGGGCAAACACAGACTGGGTGAAATACAACATCCCAGTTTTAGTTTTTAAGTTTAGTTTTTAGTAGAGGTTTTTTTACGGCGCTGGCAACTGCATAACGTCATATGAACGCCAGAAGATTAGATGGGTTACAAGAGTAACAAACATAAAAAACAAAAAGGGGAGATGAGGACGATAGATGTTTGATAGGAGATAAAAAGCAAACAACACCAGATCACCACCCCCCCC
>NW_004797431.1:1053698-1058237 GCF_000002075.1 Aplysia californica | reverse complement strand
ACCCCCCCCCTCCCCAACCACCCACTACAACATCTCAGCAGACAGACAGAGATACTAAGTACAATAAAATAATAATAAAAAATAAACAAATAAACAAAAATACGTCCTCGTCCGGGACTTAAACCCGCGTCTTCGGCGTGCAAATGGAAAATCGTCTGTACATAGTCGCTACACCACAGACTGCAGACGTCGGTAACCGTCTGCATTTTAAAAAATGACAGGCAAAAGTGCTTTGGTATACAGTCGAGGCCGTTTAAACCGAAATCTACGGGAATGCCGGATATTCTCCGGTTTAGCTACATTGTCGGTTCACAGAAGTTGCTCAAATAGAAGGAATAAAATTTGGGGAAATTTCTTTCCTTCTCGTTTATCGTTAATTTTGGATTAACAGTATTTTGTCGCGTTGCATTTTATGTAATTGTAGTTGTTCTCTACCCCTTTCAACATAATTTAGCCCACTTACGATGCGGACTGCTTCGACACTGTCTGTCAGGGCCAAACCGGGCTAAGAAGAATACAAGGTCGCAACAGACAGATGGAGATACTCAATAAAAAAAACCTCCCACATGGGAATTGAACTCGCGTCTGTTGCGGGCGAAGACAAAGTGCCCAACCGCTGCACCTCAGAATCAGAAGCCGGAGTAAATAAAATATGATCCTAAAGCAAGACAGGATTGGAATAAAAGAAAACTTTCATGGGTTTCCGCGTCTTAGTTTTGCAGTACCTGTAACAAATTGTTCAAAATATTGAGTGCTGGTTTCTTTGAGGAAAGAGAAGCACAAAGGCACAATAATAATGGTCATTAAGAGCTGAGGAAAAGTAAAATCGACAAACAGACAGAAACAACGGAGGAAAGGTAAAGAGGTAGGGCCTATCAGTGGCGCCCTCCAACCTTTTACTTTATTTTACTTTTATCCGCCGCTTATACCCTTTTAGGTGTCGCGGGAAGAAAGAGACGTCTCTCTGCCACCAGCCGGAGAGCTTATGTCAGGGGGTGCTGTGAGTTGCTAATGTTTCCCTGTGTGTCTATCCAGCTCTTTCTCCAACCACTTGCCAAAATGCATTGTATTAAGAGGACCCGAAACTATGCTAATCTGTGTGGTTACACCTTCAAGAGTGACCTCGGAATTTAAAATACTTAACTCATTGAGGACGTGGCGGACACGTACGTCCGATCAGCAGACCGAAATCAATGTATGTAGTAGCATATTTCGCACCATTACACATAAATCAGAAACATGAATTTGCATATTTCATAATACGCATGTTGTTACCTGACTGTAGGTTTCAGGTAAATAAAGCAGAATTGGGGGGGGGGGGGGTCTGTATTATTCTTATTAACACGCTTCTTTTTGAAAGTTGCCCTGATCTGCGTGTCGAATAATCAGAATGTGTATCTTCAATGACTTTATGTCTTGCCTTTATTTTAGTTACTCACAACACAATAAGGTCATGTCAGTGCCGAAGTTCAGAGGTGTTACAAGTTACATACAAGAGAGTAACAAAAACAAAAAGAAGGAGGAGAAATAAGGACGATAGGTATTTGATAGGAAAGAAGACGCAAACCACATCAGAGCACCAATAAACCACACAATGAGTTTAATGTCTCAATTAAGGATGAGTGCGAGATGATCCACTAATAGTAAACGTTGAACTGTTTAACTAGAGTCGTGTAGAGACAGACACTCCGGCCATGGGGCGACGAAAGTCGACAGAGGGCCACCCACGGACGGACATTGTGAGCTTGTCTGCTGGTACATCTGCACCGAAGGCAGGGGAGGAAAAGTGTGTGTGGCGTGGGGGGGGGGGTGTAGTTGCTTTGAAAAAGTCTTTCTACGTTTCGTTGGTTGTTCATTGGTTTTCTTCTTTCTTTCATTTTTGGGTTTGGGGGTTCAGAGGTTGTTCTTTGTATGTGTGAGAAGGAAGGAGGATAGAGAGTGAGAGAGAAGATAGAATGGAAGAGAGAACGAAAGAGAGAGAAAAAGAGAAAGACAAACAGTCAGAGAAGGGAGGGGGGGTCAAGGAAAAAGAGGGAGGGAGAAAGGGAGGGAGGGAGGGAGAAAGAGAGAGAGAGGGGGGGAGTGCTCGTGAGTTCTGAGAGCGGTTAGTGGTTCCATCCAGATATCTTCAGAACAAATACCTTCAAGGGGACCATTGTGATGTGCACATGGTGATTTAAACAAAGAAAACTTTTACAACTTCTGTTCTGACTTTTTCCCACGAAAATTGTTCTAGAATTTTGTAATTTGGAACAGGCGTCATTCATTCAAATTCAAGAGGAATTTGTCGAGACATAAAATCGATAAAGAAGAAAGCCTTTCCTTTAAAAAAAAAAGAACGGGAAATACAGTGGTGCATGGTTGAAACACAAGCTTAAAGTGTTACTGGGCCTTGGTTTGATCGCACTGACATCCCTCTGGATTATTTTCTCAGTCTTCCATAGTTCTCCAGCACTGGCTCCGTCTTTTCTGCTGCTAAAATGGAGCAGACGCCTCTTAGACGATCAAATAGTGCTTCATTCCCGGTGCGGTTACCTTTACCAAACCAACAAACCCAAAAAAAAAAGATTTAAAAAAATAATAAAACAACCCTTTCAGGCATCATCACTTCAACAGACTACAAAAGAACTTGCACACACCACGGACCCACTTCCATTATGTAGGGATATTAGTGGGGTCTTAAAATTACAAAATGCAAACTAATTCTTTAAAATGAGTGGGAGAGAGATGGAGAGGAGGGGGGGGGTGTAAAGACAGGAAAACAGAGGTGGGGAGGAAAACACGCAGAAACCGAAAAAACAGACTGAACTGAAAGAGACACCAAATCTTCCTCTCTTTGAATATTATTATAAAATAATAAAAATAATGATGATGATAATAATAATGAGGAGAGGAAGAAGAAGAAGAAGAAGAAGAAGAAGAAGAAGAAGAAGAAGAAGAAGAAGAAGACAATTATAATGATAAATCTGCTGCTGCTACTACTACTACTACTACTGCTAATATAATGAAAATTAATCTACTACTAATATAATGAAAATTCATTCACAAATAATTATTACAACAAAGACAAAAAGGAAATGATGATGATGATGATGATGATGATGATGATGATGATGATGATGATGATGATGATGATGATGATGATGAAATGAGGATGATAATGATAACAAATGATAGAAACGATTAAGAAGTAATCGACATAAATAAGCCACCTACCCCCCCCCCCCCCAAAAAAAAAAAAAGAGACAAAAGAAAAAAAACCCAAAAAGCTCCTCGTGAACCAATGTATCGAGGGACTGCGTGTCTCAAAAGGGCAAGAAAGAAAAATAGGTATGAGTGTGTGTGTGGGGAGGGGGGTGGGGGGTGGGGGTGGGGGAATATTGTCGTCAGGGTGGGAGGGGATGGGGGAGCCCGGAAGAAGCTCTTTCTACTTCTGCAGCCAGGTAGAACGAGCCAGCACACGATGGGAACAGGACACCAACAAACTAACCACACAATAATTATTTCAACCACTAGGACATGGTCTACTGAGAACTTGTAAGTTTAGTTTAGTATGGCTTGGTTTGGTTTGGTTAGGATTTGTTTGGTACGGTTTGGGGTAGTAAACAGCATAGTTAAAGACAGTGTAGTTTAATTTAGTTCAGATCACTTCAGTTTGGTCAAGATTATGGAATGGAGAGAATCAAATCAAACCAATACGGGTCTTTCGCGGGTTTAAAAAAAAGCAAGAAGACAGAAGCAGCAGAAGAAGACTAAAAACGTAGGTTTACCAATACCACCGGCGAACCACCTCCGTCCGCAGAAGCAGTCATGAAGAAACCCTGTGTGGGGTGTCTATATGGGACGGAGACGTACACCCTCTGACCGCCCATTTACCTGAAACAACCATTACCCTCAACATAAAAAAGAAAAACCAAAAGTTAAAAAAGAAAGAAAAGCCTTGTTCGGAGTTGAAGACGCGAGGATTGGTTTTAGATGAGTTTGAAGCCGCACAAAGGATACGTCGTTTAGAAGGCGCACAATTTAGTTTTAGTTTTAGTTTTAGAATCTAGTAGAGGATTTACGTCGCTCGCAACTGCATAAGGTCATATGAGCGCTAGAAGATTAGAGGAGGTACAAGAGAGTAACAAACATATAAAAGAAGAAAGGGAGATAAGGACGATAGATGTTTGATAGGAAAGAAGGAGCAAACCACACCAGAGCACCCGCCAATCACCCACGCGCACAACTTAGCCCACAGGACTGAAAAGTGCAGAAACGAAGAAAGACAGAAAGACACACACACAGAAAGAAAGAACGACAGACAGACAGAGAGAAAGAAAGAATGTTTCAAAGATTATGAATCAGGACAAATGATATGTCCGTGTGTTATTCCATCTGACGGAGAGGACGCCCTTCCTGTTGGTATCAGAGCTCTCTGTTATCCCACTACTTATTCATATTTTCTAATTTCTTGTGCATATATTATCGTTATTGTTAAATAATAATAATTGTTGTTGTTATTATTATTATTGTTTTTGTTATTTTTATTATTACTAT
>NW_004797431.1:1051046-1051974 GCF_000002075.1 Aplysia californica | reverse complement strand
ATAATAATAATAATAAACAATGATAATAATACAAAACATAATAGAGCTAATGGCAATGGCAAGATTAATAAAAAATAAAGCAACAACGACAAAAAAACTAAAAATAATAATAGGCTACTATTATTTTTGGTTGTTTTTTTATAGGGGAGTAATGCTTTAAGAAAAACATCAAAATTACAAACACTTGAAAAAAAGAATCACTTTTTGTGTAGTACTCTATATGCTCACAACTCTCGTTTTCAATATTCAATGAATCCCATTTCAGTTCATTACTAATCTACAGCTCGTGTAAACAAAATAAGAGATTTACTTTCCCTTCGTAAACAACAAAACTTGACTTAATTAAATGAAAACAAGCTAACCATGCTAAGCATGGCGACCATTTCATTTTAAAACCCCAGTATCATTGACGTCATCAAAAGACATAGGAGGAAGAGTTGAAATCCACACGCGGAGTGAGACCAATTACAGAAATGAAACCGACTCTGCTTTAAGAAAAATTATAGTGAAATATATTAAATTGCGACGACATTTAACTCGGATTTAATCAAGTTGAACAAAAACGCCACCGGCTCTCAAGCAATGTGGCATGTGTTTTTTACCGGTCGCCGGCTCTCTGACGAACCCCAGGCGAGGTCTCCTCCCCTCTACGTCCAGGACTCGGGGGGCTCTACGCTGTGGTCCAATAAGGGAAACGCTCACTCAGCCATCTATTTTCCTCAGACGGCCTTACTTTTAAAGGGTAGCGCCGAAAATAATCGTATTTCCAGATTCGGGGCTTCTTAGCGGAGAGATAGTGTATTGTGAATGTGTGAACTCTACGGGGTGCTCGCCGTGTCAAAATGGAGCGCCTGCCTGAAGCTGTGCAAGCGGCAGAGAAATGATCTGAGTGTGCGTGCGTTTGTGTGTGTGTGTGTGTGTATATTAT
>NW_004797431.1:1045550-1048794 GCF_000002075.1 Aplysia californica | reverse complement strand
TTTGATGATTATTATTATAACAAAAATAATAAAAGTTACCTTGATAATAAATTTTAACCAAATGTTGGTGGATATAGGCCCCAATCGACACAATTACCACCATAATAATAATGTAATTAAAATAATCACAATAACAATAATAACAAGGGTGGTGATTATTATAAAACATTTTTCGCGAAACGACCAGCCTATTTCACAGGTATGAAGTCTTACCAAATTCGCTTGTGATATTTGCAACGCGGCCCCTGTTTGTGTCTGTGTCAACAGTTTTCGAAAATGTTAGCATAATACGCAAGCAAGACAAAATTATCTCCCCACTACAGGGATAACCAGCGTGGCATTTGCCTGCGTGAAAAAGAAAAATTGAGAGGTCGCAGTTACCGTTTGTATCAATAGCTAACATTTAAAAACAGCAAAATGTCAGCCATTTCATATTTCATAAGTCGAGGTCAAAGAAAGTGGCATGGTGTAGGACTTTTAAGAAATTTGGGAGTGGGGAATGGAGGGGTGGGGGAGAGAAGGGGAGAGAGGGGGATAGAGAAAGAAAGAGAGAGAGAGAGAGAGAGAGAGAGACAGTGAGAGAGAGGGAGAGATGGGGGAGAGGGAATTAGGGAGGACGCAAGCCGAGGCAACAGTAAGAACACCTCAGAGGGGAAAAAAGGGTTAAAAGAAGAAAGAAGTGGTGGTTCATGTTGGGAAAAACCCAGCAAAAAATCTGAAGTGAAAGACTTTAGTGCTGTCTAAGAAAAGAAAAAAAAATTTTGATGGTGGCAGATACATTACCATCCAAGTTAGACCCGAGGGCGTGACAAACGCATCAAACAAATACTTCGTCAGACCGTCATTACTCATTACAACAGAGTCCTCTCCGCGGTGTACACTTGTCTTCAACCACCACGCCGTACAGATATCTACATAAAGAGGCAATTACACCAAGCCAGGCTCCCGTCTGTATCTAATTTACTACATCATATGAAATGGAGATAGAGAGGACAAAGAATGGATAGGGGGATGGAAAGAATCAAGAAAAAAATCTAAAGGAAAGGAAATGATGACAACTTTATTTCTCATTTCAAACCTTTTCGTTTAACGGCGACCATATAGATTAAACCGAACACATCAGACGCGCCCAGTAACACTTACAAAAGAAACAAATCGGCGTTCCCACAAACGCTAACACTCCGTTGCTGGTCACCGCAGTGCAGCGGCCTGTTTCTGTCTGACCCAGGGTTCAAGGACACAGCGCCTGTCTGTTTTTCTGAGACGCCATTTATGAAAAACCCAATTGCCCTAATTCTGACAAGGGTCAGCGTTCTCTTAGAGATTACCCCGAGAGTTACGGCTCTTTCGCCAATATAAAGACACGCTGGCGCCAGAAGACGAAGCAAAGAGAACGATCATTTACTGCAATAGGGATTAATGTATTTCGGATTGCTTAGTGAGAAATAGAAGAATACACATGGACATTTTCATCACATATTATATCCCAATCTCTCAAAGCGTCAGAATAAGGAAAGGGGGGGGGGTGCGGTCGGGCAGTTGTTACACTCGCCAAAAGAACAACAGAGATTAGCCGCCCGCCGCCCGCCCCGGTTCCCCCGCGATCTGTACACACGGAGAACAGCGATATATCCTGGGTACGTCCACACCAGGAACAGCACAGCACGCCAGGGGCCAGGGGACGTCCGACGTGCCTCAGTGACTCAGCACACACGACAGTCGCATTCACGGAATGAAGGACACTTCTTGTTTTTTAGTAAAGAGAAGTACATCGACACAATAATAACAGTCATACAGTTCACGGAAGAAAAAGCAAGACAAATAGACACACACAACAGAGGGAAGAAAAAAAAGTAGGACCCGTTAGCATCACCCTCCAATCACTCGCCGGAACTCTTCTAACCACAATTGTAGAAATAATGTGGGTTTTTCTTTCTACATTGGGAAAAATAACAACTGATCAGTCCGTAACTATCTGACACGGCAGTCCTATTCTTTTTGTTCCCATTCAACACAATGATTTTGATAGTCCTATACTATCACTGACCACCCACCATCATGATTGAAAGTCCAATACCCTGAGTGACCACCCCTCACAGTCCCTTATTGGCAGTGACAACCCACCACAATGATAGTATCTCTCCAAGTGACCACCCACTGTGGTAATTTTAAAACAGATTTACGATTGGCTCTCCACCAGAAAACTACATGTAGATCTATACGTAAAACGAATTTGGTATTAATGCCAGTCAAAATGATATCCCGCATAATTATCAGTGGGGTTTTCCTTAAACTTCCAAGCATGTTGTTGCTTATTTATGGGTGGAATTTCAATAAATACAATATACATCTTAGAAAACTAAATACATCTGACATCTCTGTGTGTTTCCTGTTTAGACAACTAAGACACTAAATTAGTATTAATTTTTACGCTACTAAAAGTAAGATAAGAGAAAAGAGCATACACTTGGACTAAATAAGCTCAATGTTGGATGTTCGCCTCCAATCGAATCTCTCACATCATAAACTTCTAAAAGTCCATTTGCAATACCACAACTGATAGGAGCGACAAAATAATCTAAAAACTTGAATCACTAAGTTACTGCTTTATATCAGAAGATATTTTCCGCAGTTACATGTATACAATCTGAGTCATGCGGGTTATAATCTAACTTTTCCAAGTACCATCAAAAACATGCTCTACAAAAAGTTCTCAACAACGCCACAAGATGATTATTGCATCATGTCGCTGACGGTGAGCGTGCCCACTCCTACCCCCACCGGTGTGCCTTTTATCTATCCTTCTCATCAGGATCTTCGAAAAGCATAGTTTCCTTCAAATTCAAATCATACTTACTTCTAAACTAAACTTAGATCTACCCCAGATTGAGAACGGGCCATGAAAAAAACCCTCTAAAAATCAAACAAAATACAACAATTTCTTAAAATAAAAGAAATAATTAAGTAAAATAAAAAAACCAAATCCCAAAATTAATCAAAACTAGCTCAAACCATGCATCATTTTCTTTTAAAACAAAGTCAGTTTTTCTATAAATCAAATTCCATACCAACATAAAAGTTCCTTTAAAAAAAGTTGTAGTACTGTTTTAAAATCATAATTTCCCTCACAGAAATGGATAATAAAAACAGTAAACAATAAAACAATTGTAACAAAAAATCACTAAATGTTGTCACAACAAAACAATAACAACAACAACAACAATAATAATAATAAAAATAATAA
>NW_004797431.1:1042827-1043986 GCF_000002075.1 Aplysia californica | reverse complement strand
GGGGGGGAGAGGGAGAGAAACAGAGGGGGCAATGAGGTGATGGAGGACAAGAAAGAAGATGGTGGTAAAAGAATGACGATGAGGAGAAGAGAAAGTGGGGGTGGAAAGGAGAAAGCAACAACTTAAGACGTAGAAGGAATAACTATATATTTCCTACACACAGTTCTTAGTTTCAAATAATATTTTGTGCGATCGGTACTTTATTTCATTGCTTTAACTTTACCAGCTCAATGTCACATTGTCGATTCCATAGTATCATACTCTATTTTTCTTCTTCATTCTTGTCTTTCTTTCCTTCTTTCTTTCTTTCTCCCCCCAAACCCACCCCAAACATGGTTCAATCTAAAAACCAGAACTGAAGCAAATGGAAACGGTCCCACTGGCTCTGGTACAACCCCCGCCCTACCCCACCCCAAATTTTAAAAAACCCAACAAGAACCACAAAAAATACACAAAAAGAACACACGCAAAGAAAAATATATTTAAAAATCTAGACCTATCCCATAAGACGAAATCCGCTTGACAGACCAAGGGTAAACACAGACATCATTCTCAACTTTTCGGTCACTCATTACTGGCTCCTGGCGAGCTATATATATGTAGATCTAGCAGTGCCATAATTCTCCCACAACTTTTTTTCATTTTTTTCCTTCATCTTTTGATAACTAGGATAAACTGAGATAAAGAGGAGCTCCCTAAAGAAAGCAATTTGCAGTGGAAAACCACAGAAAGCAATTTAGCCTCGAAAAAAAACAAGCCATTTCTAATCTCACTGATTATAACAATTGCCATTGGAAATTTTTAAAAATGATTACACATCTTTTAAATTATCACTGCTATCATTGTTCTTTATCATGACTATTGTTTTCTCTGAAATTATCATTACTATTAAAACTAAAAGTATCAGCTATTTCATTTTTTAAAATAATAAATCTTTATCATCATCATCATTATCAGAAAATTGATATATATTGTTATTATTACAAGATATCATTATTATAATATTGTTATCATTTTGAACATCACACTATCATATGAAAAAACGTAAATTGTTTTAATTTTTTAACGTTGTGTACAAAAAGTTCATGGGTCAGTCAGATCAATACACTCTTGGCTTGTTTTTGTTTTGTTTTGTTGTTTTTTGTGGGTCTTTTTGGTG
>NW_004797431.1:1032764-1042273 GCF_000002075.1 Aplysia californica | reverse complement strand
CTATTACTTTCTGGCTGGATATATTTTTGGGGGGTGTTTGGGTGGGCTTTTTTTCTCTTAATTTCGTTTTTCTTTAAAAATGGAAAATATTTATTTACTTCAGTATTTATTTATTTGTTTTTTACATACTCATTTCGTTATTATATAATGCTAAAACAAAAACAAACAAAAATGATTACATACGTTTTATCCCTTCATATTTTCATAGTATTTTTCCCCACTAGATATTCAATATTCTTTATATGATTTATTGATTGATATTCACAATCAAGGTATAGATCTACTATCTATTCTCATTATCTCAGTAAGTTGTATTCCTAATACAATGTATTACACACATATATATATACTATTATGATTAATCATTATTACTGTATTATCAACTAATATTTTCAAAATCATTGTTACATTACATTTATCCTTGACTTTATTATTTATTGATATTATTAGATCTATTAATGTATTAACATTATTCCATCCGTATTATTATCATTATCTTGACAATTATTTTTATATTATATGTATTAGCCTTCACACCAAAAATATTATTGCCTTTCAATATAACATTAAAAATTATCACTATTATTGTTACTGTGCTGCAGTTGTTGTTATTATTATTATTATTGTCATAAAATGTATTATCATTGTTGCCTCTGTTACATCATCTACAAAAAAAAATATTTACCAGATATTATAATTATGATAGTCGCTTAATCAACCTATACTTAAATATAATTCATATAACAGTATATATAATCTATATATATATATAATAAGCTTCTCATAGTATTAATTCACAATTATTTTCTTCCTTATCTGTTTCAAACATCGTTTTATTGTAGATCGTCATCACTCCAAAAAGACTAATATAATATTCATTCTCTTTCAGGGGTGAGACGGGTAATTACTAGCCCCTATTGGCAAAAGCTTACTATCGTCTGTCGTTGCTGTTTCTGTAGTAATTGTTTTACAACTGGGACATAATAATTGAAATATGTATCGTTGTTGCCTATAGAGGCCTAATAAAAAATATTATTGCTACCATTGTCGTTTGTATTTTTTGTAGGCGATAGATCTGCACAAAACTTTTGTAATAATCACACTAGATTCTAGGAAAGATTATTTCCGTTATTTTCTTCCAAATATGCCAGTCTTCTACAACGTTAATAAGTCTCTTTTGTTGTTCTTGTTGCAGTAATATGGTGGAGAATATTTGCTGGGTAGTCTTGAAGAAACAGAAGTACAAATAAAGCACCGTTAACCCAAGCTGTATTCATGATAATACATGAAAGGTTGATAAGATTTTGAATACGAAGAATGGACAGACCACGAGACAGGAAGAGAGGCCAAAAGAATCTAGCACACCAGACGAGAGCAGACCAACAGAACCAGAAATGATTTTGAAGCTTCCCTGGAGCCCCCATTATTGTTCATACGTGTTTACCTGGACGTCTGTGTATCAAGTCGTGTTCGGGAAATACTCCGGTAAAAAAAACAAAAAAAACAATAGACTTGACGGCGACAGACCCCTGGCTGAATTATAAAACTCGCCCTGTCATAGGCATGTGTTATTACAAAACCCAAAGTTGGACAATCTCATATCTGTACCTTCCCCTCGGTCTCGGCTTTGATTTTTTTTTAAAAACTGGTGCTAGATTAGAAACAATTGTAACAGACCACGGGAACAAACAATACGCTACAGTACTCACCGCCAGAAGAAACAATATCCAGGTACAGAAATCATGTATAACATAAGTCTCTAGAGCGGCGTGGCAACACATACTCCATCGGGATAGACTAACAGGAAGCACTGGCTCAACACTCAACACACACACACACATAGGCTCTCTCGCTGTTTCAGCAGGCGAACACAGCCAGCACACTCGATCTCGGTTTATTGTCGAGTCCGGAGCAAAGATACTTTTCCTACACTAGTTCTGGCAAGAACGTCTTCTTCTTCGAGGACACATTTGAATTGTGCCCATATTATCTTCCTTGTGAAAAAAAAATGTTGCCACCTAGATATATTACAACAAAAACCAAACTGAATTTTTAGCCATAGTATGGTCAACACATCATTAGCTTTTTGAAATAATCAATGTTTTGAATGTTTGCTTGCATTGGACTTTTGGAGTATTCGATTAATCACAAATGTTCTCAACTATATGAACAATAAAACGTTCAGGGCGCAGCGTGACAGGCAGGCGTTGCGCCAATGCTATTGGCTGGTTTTTTCAAACCCCCTTCCCCCGAGATGACCCCGCGTCCTCGTTTGGGTCAAGGAAGAGAAAAAAAGGGAAGGAAAAACTAGAGATAACTCAAACTGAAAAAGAGAGGAGGAAAATGGTAAAGAAAAGCGACCTTCTCAAATTGCACGCCGTTGCACCCTCTTTCAATTTTCTGATTTGCTAATACCCCCCCCCCCCCAACCAAGCTTCCTCTTCAAATGCCACGTAGGACCAGGCACTTCCCCCACCCCTAAAAAACGGCAGTGCTAAATTAGTAAATAAAACAAGGGGAGGAGGGGGTGGGGCATGGTTTTGGTTGTTTAAGAGGATAAAAAGCCACAACATTTTTCCCGCCTTCCCATGGAGTACCCGCCTTCGCCACGGCCTAGCCTAGGCTAGGCATCACGATGTGATCCTGTTTTTCGCTTGACCTGGAAAAAAAGAGGAAAGAGGGGGTGGGTGGGAGTGAGGGGGATAGCGTGGAGGGAGATGAGCGTAGCGCAGAGGGGCACACATTCAGTATTTAGGGCCGCGGGCGGGGGGAGGGGGGAGGTAAGCCATGAGGTGGTTTGGGGAGGGGGATGGTGGAGCATGTATTTAGGAAGGGTTGGGGGAGGGGGTGCTTTTTTTCCCCTCGGGAAGTGTTCTATTTTCCCCCCTCTCCCGGAGGCCCGCGCAGCCTTGGCCTGGGTTCGGCAAACAGCTCTCGCTCAGTCCAGCTCGTGGAGTGGAGGAGCCAGGCTTGAGGTAGGCCGGTGACTTGACAAGCTGTCTCTCTCTGTGTGTGCGTGTGTGTGTGTGCGTGTGTCGGTCGGCTCATTTCAGGTCATGTTCGTTGGTATCGGCTGTTTCACCTGATCGAAAATTGCGCTAGAGGCGGAATTCTGGCTATGCTGGTTTTGGTTTGTGGTGGCTTCTCTACCCAATCGACATTTTGCTTATTTGTTTATGAACACGAAGCACATTCCGGATGCACCGGTGGACTTTCCTTGAGCGAATGAAAGATCGCAAACGTCAGGGTGTAGGGAAGACTGGGTTTTTCCAGCACGCTCCGAGATTGTTCTCGCTTTGAATTGATTATTTTGACTTGGTCCTCGTTGCTAAGCGACAACCTAGATCTGTGTTCAGGTTGTGTTATCAGTGGCGCAGCAGGTGATGTGGAGTGTGTCATGTGTGTGCTCTGTGCCCGATCACGAGAGGTGTGCGCGAACTACACACTTGAGGACAGGGGCGAACAAGTTTTAGACTTTTCTTTAGCCTACGAATGGATGGGATTTTATGATGCGTGATCTTTGGTGGGTGTGTGGCGTTACAGTCGAATGCCGCTCGGAGTAGCCTGCAGCCTTACCGTCAGGATGATGCAAATGCCGGTGAGTTAGTTTGGTCTTAGGGCTATGACCTCCCATGACACTGATGTAAGAACCCGTGACTCGGCTCAAGAAGCGAAGGTGATTTATTTGTGAAACGATGCAAGTTAGAGGTTATTATAATTCTATTATGATACTTACAGCCACCCCCACCCCCAATTTGCTCCAATTTCCTCCTTATAATTTATATAATATCATATTATGCTTTGTTGCCCGGGTTGAAGCATTTTTTTTTTTTTAACAACAGTGGTGGTCTGATTTGACTGGAAAATGTCACCAGTATTGTGCTCCATGCTGGATAACATTGTTTGTTGCAAGTGAATAATTTATCTAGATTATCTAGATCTAGATATATCTAGATCTAGATCTAGACATTCTATCTTCGTCACTGATTTGAAATGTTGCCAAGTAAAATATGGTGTTTGCTTGAGCTGGTTTTCTATTGCGAGAATCGCGTTTGCAACTGAAATGGATTTTGGAGTAGGAGGGGGAGATAAGAGAATAGGCTGGGTTAGGCTTTGTACGTGTTCCAGCTTTGACAAACAACCCCCCCAAAAAAACAAAAAAAACAAAAACAAAAACAAAACAAAAACGGACTCTCTTTGGCTTTGTTTACAACGTCCGAAAAGTTGAAAATTTAATGACGCTGCAAGTCGGTGCGACATAATTTAGGCTACCCAACACGCTTCGCCAGAGAAATGTTGATCTAGATCTAGATCTAGAGATCTAGATCTAGATCTAGATTCTAGATGCCAACGGAAAATGGGAGGGGGTAAGGATATATGGGTTTGTTGTCCAAATCTTGCTTTATTCTCATTCACTAGGGGGGGGGGCGCGCTACACCCCCAAAGTCCTAATTCGGCTCAAAATGATGTAATTTGAGTTGTAGGCATTTTTAGCTCCATAGCGGGCATGTTCTTCACCACCATTTCCTCAGAAAGTCATTATTTTATTTTTCTTTATCGGCCGTTTTTTTCCCAAAATGCGACTTTTCTCTATACTTTTTTTAATAACTCCACCATTTTTCCTCCAATCTTCACGAAATTTTCACAAAATGAAGAGAAGATGTAATACTAAAAATTTGTTGGTTGAATTTTTAATATTTGGAATAGATTTTTGTTGGCGGTGTCTGGAGTGTGGATTTTCACTGTTTTTTTGCAACCATGAAAGCTACCTCAGGAAAAAATTCATTAAATTTTTCTAATTGGTTTAGGAAAAAAACAACAGACAGATTTTTAGATCTAATGTTTGTTAACGTGCAAAAAAACCAATCAATTTCCATAAGCAATAAGTGCGGTATTCATTACGTAAGACATGTCAACAAAATCCAATATGGCCGTCGTATCCCTGGAAACAAAACTTTTTTTCTCATATTTGATTGCGGATTTCAGGACTCCTTACTATGCTTGTTATATATGTCTGTGTGAAATTTGGTCAAATAATAAGCGAGATAGCCTTCAGGTGTAGCCCCCCCCCCCCCCCCCCCTTAATTAGCCTACCAATTTTCTTACTTGCTGTCACAAATGCGTGGGAACATACCGTGCTAATGAAGTGAAAACCTGGTGGAGTCTACATAGAATCTAATTCGTTTTTGTTTGATTAAGTGGTCAATTTTTTTAAAATAAAAAAATATGTTGCCAACAATTTCAAAAAGTTGAAATGATTATTCAGGAGCATGCATAACAAAGAGATATCTGCAAGTATATAAGAAAGCATTGCCTTAGTATTGTTCATTATAATGGCTGATCATGTTATTGTTGCTTTGTCTGTTTTTAACTAAATTATCTTTTCCCTCTGCCAGATTCTTGGAATGCTTTATACTTTGGTCTGCTCTGTTATCAGTTGGTGAAATAAGTATTTTATTTTATTTTTAGTTCTAAAACTCTGAAGCCAATGTTAATTTAATACAAACCTCAAAACTTACCTTTATTTTCTGAATTTGTAGTTTTTCTTGAAATTTTGTTGTTTGTGTTGTTGGTTTTGATTATTTTTTGTTAGCGCTTTTTGAGAGGGGGGGGGGGGGGGTTGCTCTTTAAAGTTATGGGTTACCTTGAAGATGAATAATATTGTCATTGTTGTCAAAGAGGCGTAAAAATGTCTTAACCTGTGGTGAGGGATCGGTTAAGCAACTACAGCCTGCTTTTGTTTAGCGTTTGTGCGAGTCAATGTACGCTCTGAACCTGATATAACAATCACTTACTTATAGGCCTTGTGTTCCAAAATTTGAATTGAAAAGTTTGCTTTTTTTTAAATTTAGAAAATGAAAACTTGTTGTCTGAGCATTTTAACTTTGAATTCATACGATAGTGCATACTTCATTTTGTCAAATTGACTAAAATTTGTGCAAATTAAAAGCATGCATTTGGTAAAACACCGCATTACTGATGTGTGCTAATTCTGTGGCAGGGCAGCATCACATAGTGTAACGACACTGCTTGAAAGACTGCATTGATGCATGGTTCCACTGTGTCAACCTCCAAATACATATGTTTAGAAATCTTCAACGAAATTGGTTGCATTGTTTCAGGTCAATTGTTTAAGTTCACAAGCTTTTGAATGTGCACCTTTGAAACGATAGAAGGACAGCAGGAGATGGTGTAGAGAAATGATTTGTTAGGGTACGGTTGAATCATTTCTATTCATCAACTGTTGAAGCAAAAGTGGAGCAAAACAGAGAATTCAGGAAGTTTTGCTCATGCAAGGCAGAAAAGGAGGGATAATTGTACAATGATATTGATATACATGATATGTATGTCATGTATGGCTTATCCCAATGATTTTTTTAAAACATTCCCCTCTCATAATAATGGGGACTTCATCATAATCATAAACAGAGTAATGTCGTCTATGATGTTTGTTTCATTATACAAATGTATACAATATACTCTGACAGAATGGAAAAATAAGCAAAATATGATACAGTAGCCTAGTCTCCGCCTAAGATCCTGGTGCTCGGGAGCAGGCAAAATGCAGAATCTAAGACGAACGGGATTTTATCGACGCACCAAGGGAAGAATCCGAATCCATGGTAACCAACGTTGATGGTAACCCTTTAGACACTGGTATGAGGCATGCCATTTTCATTTATTATCTTATCCTGAGTCTCAAGATCTACCCTTGTCTAGTTGCTTAACTTGCTCCTCCCCTTTACCTGTCCAAAGTTTATAGTTTTCCATCTCTGACCGTGTTCCCCCGTCTTTATCGTTACGCACCATTGTATTGTGACAACAATTAAAATTCAGTCTGTCTCGCAAATTCATGGAAACTGCTGCTATAGTCAGAAGAAGAGTAGTTCATAGTTCGATGTGGTCTCCCCTGGGGCGAACTTGCAGGCCCTACCCACACAGCTTGTGATGTAAGTTTAGGTGGAGACCTCAGGTGGGTGCAATGTTTTGGGGGGAAGTTCGACGTTTCGCCGCAATCACGTCACAGCGTGTACCTGTGGAAAATAGGAATGGTCGTTTCGCCGGATATTAAATTCGATTACAACTTGATTTAATTTAGTACGTTGTGATGTCTCAGGGCTCATGTACTTGACGTATTTCTCAATGTTGATTTGCCCTGTTTTGTATACAGGGCCTGATAGGAACTGTTTGCATTTATTTATTTTTTACGTTCAGTTTTAACTTTGTTAGTTGCTGGTGGTCGTTGAGTTTTCTTAGGAACAAGAATAATATGTTTTGGAAGTAGGACTTTGGGTAGGATAGATTTATATAATGGCATGACAGTGAAGATAAAAATGTGATGTGTCAGGTACAGAATCTTTGTAAAAACCCAAAGTTGTTTTTAAAAAGCGTCACAGCGTCTACAGTGAAGATGAAAATGTGATGCCTCAGATAGAAAGTCGTTGTAAAACCCCAAAGTTTAAACTGGGCGGCCATTCTTCATGTGAAAGGGTGGGAATGAGCAAAAACGAGAGCGGTACTTACAATGAAGGGAGAAGGGAAAAGATTGAGTCGTCCCAAGGAGATTAAAAGTAGTTCTAAGCTCCTTGAGTCGTCCCCAGATCTCATTGACACGGTATGGGCGTTTACAAATTTTGTTTCAGAGGCGTTCACAAAGTAATTGATCTTCTATCATCTGTGTAAGTAACTTGTATTCGAATACGATTTGCGGCGAAACTATTTACAGACTTCGACAGGTAGTCCCCTGTTGCGTCATTTCCAGCGAAAACTACGTAACACGCCCGTTTTGGGAAACAAACTCGTCGGCGAGTTCACACCTTGGTGTGATCCCCTTTTGGGGCAAACATTGTACCATATCAACGAGATTTACATGGACATGCGATTTCATTCACGAGAGTGGCTGATTTGTGACGCAAAAGGGGTACTTCAATTATCCCAAATTTTCATTCTTGGTTGATCTGTTATGCTCGCACGAGTTTTCAGGTCCGTAAATTATTGTCTGAAATTCGGAATCTTAGCTGAATGTACACCTTCAGAGCGGGTTCTTAGCGGTGACTTTGGTGTAGTCAAAATTCTGTTATCTTAAAACAGCGGAATCTTGAGTGAACCAGGATCATAAGCGGTGGGATCTTAGGTGGAGACTACTGTACTATAAGTTCTTTTCTGCTCCAGACTCTCCCAGAAATTTCCGATGACAACTTTCTCTGTACTGTGGTCTGGTAGAGAACTAGAAAAACCCTGCTCATTAGATTTTAACATTTCAAGTGTTCTTTTCAAGGAGTGACTTTGGGTTATTGTTGTCACAAAATGCAAGGCTTCTTAATTTGAGTAAAATCATCTTCTTGTCTTGTAAATGGTCTTATTTCAGTGTCAACACACATCAGACATAAGATTTAGTAGCAAAATAATGAATTTTAATAGATCTATGTTCCACCTTCCACCCACACCCCCTCTCCTATCTCTCTCTCTCTCTCTCTCTCTCTCTCTCTCTCTCTCTCTCTCTCTCTCTCTCTCTCTCTCTCTCTCTTCTGTTCCCTCTCTTTTTGTCGGTAGCAATGTTTCTACCATCTACACTTATTCACTGACTCCCACCTTCACTACTATCACATACCACGGCACTGTTGTGGCACACAAATCGTATAAAATCATGGAATGAAGTGCGAGAGAGAACATAGCTCACCAAGGCGACAATCACAAAGGTTGTATTGTTGTAGCTTTTATCTCTGTGGAAGCCGGGTCTATTCTGAATGTTTCGCTTCAAACTCATTCGCTGCATATTGTCAGTAAGGCATGGCTTCTGAACTTTGGGAATTTAGAATAGTGGAAAGTGGTCGGGGTTATAGACAGTGTTACTGTTAGTAAATTTACCAATTCAGACAATTCCTCCGGGAAAAATAGGATAAGTAAAATCTCTGGAGATAAAAGGATGTTCACGTGTGCTTTCGTCATTAGCACGCTTATCCGAAATGGTCGGTGAGCAAAGACTCATTACATCTGCATCAGTGAAGAAACGTGAAGGCGCTTGTCCTTGCAACATCAAAGGCATGCATTCAGTTATCAGGTAGGTAGGATGTTTTATTTGATATTTACGCCTTTCACCTGTGTGCTTTGAAATGGGAGCATTTTGTCTCGTATAGTCCGACAATCAGGTTTGAAGAAATTTGCCTCTTCAATAATCTATTGTGTGTCGGTGGGAGGGTACAATATTAATTTTTAAAAATACACTGCAAAGAACAAATGTACATATTAATGCAACAAACTCAAAGGATTCAGATGACGATACGAAGAAAAAAAAATCACTTGCCCATGCTATACTAGTTTGTCAAAACAAGGGCATTTAAAAACAGTTCTGTGGCTCTCGTGGCCGAGAGGTTAAGGTGTTGGCCTCTCATTCAAAGGTCCCAAGTTCGAATCCGGGCAGCGACACCCCCACACATTTCTTCTCTAAAACTGTCTCCTTTCACATCCTTTCCTGCTCTCTAGCAATGTTCTGTCGTCTGCTTTCGTCT
>NW_004797431.1:1024667-1032324 GCF_000002075.1 Aplysia californica | reverse complement strand
TCTCTCTCTCTCTCTCTCTCTTTTTCTTTCTTTCTCAGTGTCTTCCTATCTAGTTTTAGATAAGGCCATTTTCAGTAAGAATTGATGGAACTGCTGGCCGGATTGACCTCATTCTCACCCAGCGTCTCAAAAACCTTCACTTTCATTTGTGTCATTTATCGCAAATTGTTTCACTGTTATCAACTCTGGTATCAAGATCAAAATGTAGCCATCAATATTACCTTTATTTCCCTTTCGTTTTTTCGTTTTTTTTAATTGATTCATTAATTCAATTTTTTTGCTGTGTCTTTTTGCTGTGTTTTTAAGTGGTAGATCTAGTCTTTTTCTTTTCTTCCATCTTTGTCTTTTATAAAAACTTCATTTTCATCTGTGTTATTTATCGCAAAATATTTCTCTGTTATCAACATTAGATCTAGATATCTAGTATCAAGATTAAAATGTAGCTTTCAATATTACCTTTAGTTGCCTCCCGTGTTTAAAATTTATTCATAAATTCAATTCAAATTTATTTTTTTGCTGTGGCATTTTCTTGTGTTTTTAGAGGTAGCCCTTTTCTTTTCTTCCGTCTTTCTCTATTATTCTTTCATAATTTCCTAACACATTTGATTTGAGCTTCTTTTTCGTCTCTGTTCATTTCTTTCCTTATTTTTTAAAGTTTTAGTCTCTCCCCCCGCTTTTGCTTCTTTTCTTCCGCAGACTGAGCACTTGCTTTTTTCTTTTCTTCGAGTTTAATCTCTTTTGAAGTTTTCTTGCTTTCTCTGCTTTTTGTCAAGCACCTTTTTCGATAAGCGTGGTCCTGAAATCCAGCCCGCTTATCAAAGGATGTTATTTTTACCCTTTCTGTCTGTGGGTCCCGCCTTTCAGTAAAAGAAGGGCAAGTGCATGGTTGCTCTGTTCATAGGCCTATGATGAAGAAACATTTTCAAGATTCTGCCCTATAAAATCAGAGACTAGATCTAGTATATATACCGGTTCTGTGCAGTTCAGTAACCTGACAGAATCGCTTCTTGATAAGAGCCTCGCAAAGAAAACAGCACACCATAGCAGTCAGGGCTCTGTTCAAGTCTTGTACACAATGTATTATAGTGACAGCAGGAAATGTCTTACCTTATTTAGGACTAGCTGGGTTACTCGTTCGATGAACGGACTAAAAAGAATCTATCGTCTAGTCATTGTGGAAACAGTGCGCACTGCTTGTGAACAGAAGCCGTACTTTTTTATAAGTATAAAGAAGAAGGACTTTCCCAAGATAAGATCTGAACGAAACTGAAGAAAAACTGAAAATTAAACTACAGCGACTTCAGTATCCTTAGCAGAACTGTGCACCCTTTAAATGATTCTGGACTACCGTTAATTTTTTTCAAATTCGAAAGTTAGGTAGTTCGGAAGTTTCAGGCGACCAAGTGACGAATTTTCATGAATATAGTGTATATAGGTTATAGTGGACCGATAATCCGAAAACAGCAGTAAACCCAAAGAAAATAGGGCCTACAATCCCCGATTTAAAAGAAGAATAACTTTTCACTTTTTGATCAAAACATAGCTAAACCGAAGAATATCTAGCGGCGCCACAGATTTCAGTTTAAGCGAACTCCAATGTATATCATGGTAAACTTTGGAAGGGTTGAGAAACTGAAGACGGGCTCTCTCGAAACATCCTGAAACTCCACAGTCGAACTAGTTTTTAACTTACATCGCTAAAAGTCCCTCTTTTCATCTTCATAATGTGACGTCAGTAACCCACTGGTCAGGCTACTGAACCCGTAACCGTGCCATTGCGGGTTTGAGCAGTTCGAGCCTCAGCTCGGTCCGACATTGTATCCTTGGGAAAGGTTTTTTACAAGAATTTCCTATTTGGCTCGGTCCTTTCGGAGATGGACGTTAAACTCGGAGGTCCCACCTTTTGAATAAGCTTATAGTGTTGATGGGGTCGTTAAACGTATACAATTTCATATCTTCCTTACCATCTTGGCCCCATCTCTCTAAGTTACGCCGAGAGTTCATTTTCTTCATCAGCATTGCACTTTCTTTCATGTTCCTCAACACTGTGGATAGTTGGCAGGTGCTCTGGTGTGGTTTGCTCCTTCTTTTCTATCAAAGATCTATCGTTCTTATCTCCCCTCCTTTTTGTGTTTGCTACTCTCTTGTAAAACCTGTAATCTTCGGCACATCTATAACCTTATTGTGTTGCAAGTGCTGTTAAACGCTTACTAAAACAATACAATACTGCGCCAGCCGAAAAACTTGTCACAGAAAGTACCCTAGGGTTTTTCATAGGTTATATTGATCTGTTTTCCGATATGAAGCCCTTCGTTCAACCTCCCTTATAACATTTTTCCATGATTCATGGTCCCTTTTATAATGTTATTCTTTGCCATTTTTTTGCAATGTGCACGTGGTTGGAGGGCGCCACTGGTAGGTCCTACTCCTACTCTTTACTTTCCCTCTGTTGTATCTACCTGTTTTACTTTTTTCCAGCACGAAATGGCCATTATTCAACCATTGTGTTGATGTGCTTCTCTGTACTTAAACGATAAAACAAAAACAGAGGTTGAGAAAGTAAAGAAAGCAGGAACAATAAAGTCACCCCCCCCCCTAAAAAAAGTAATAAATACGAACTGTTTGACCTATGCGCATTATTTTCCGGGGTCGCGGCTGGGTCATAGGGAGAGAACGATTATGTCTCCCAGGGACAGAAAACTGGGTAGAGCTGTGATGATCAGTTTGTCGTTTTGTACAAAGTCGTGGAGATCTAACATTTACTTTTGCCAAGTAAACGATAGATTGGCATGTTTAGAAATGCAGCATTTTCAAATATCTGCTACAGGTCGTCCATATAAAAAGATGAAAAGAAACGGATCTTTCAGAATACCTTTTGATTCCTTTTCAGTTGGATTTGAGATTTTGACTCTGATATCAAATCCTGTTGCCTGTTCATGTAATGACTTTTTTCTATGTTGTAGGGTCATGTCGACGGGCATTTTTTCCCGGGACGAAGCCCTTTTTCCGTCTTTCCAGCAGCACCCCCCCCCCCCAAAAAAAAAAAAAAAATATAAATGAGTGCGCTATCAGCACAACCCCGCTTTGTAACTGTCAGTAAAGTAACTTCGACCCTGTCTCATGGTCTCATCTGTTGCAGAGCTCTCCACATCCGTGTAATTAACAGCCTGACCGACGAATAACACCCTCTTTCCTTTTTTCGACCTCTTGCTGCGCACGTGTGTTTGTGTGTGTGTGTGTGTGTGAGAGAGAGAGAGAGAGAGAGAGAGAGAGTTCTTTGTTATTCGCTATGATACACTTTAGGGATTCTCGTAAATGTGATTACCAAGGTGATTACAGGTATCATGACTATCTTAATTGTTTCTCACAACAAACTGTGGTTATTTCGTTTTTCCTCATTTCACATCCAGCTCGTGGGAGAATGAATGCGATAATTCAGCTAAAATTCACCAAGGTCGGAAGAGGAAACACTGCTTATTTGTGGTCGAATGTGAACCATTTTTAAAAAATCAATTCATTTTTAGTGTTAAAATTAAGAACAAATTGGTGCTTATTATAAAAAAGTCTCCCCCCCCCCCCCCCCCCCCCCCCCAAAAAAAGAAAGAAAGATAGAAAATAGGAGGGGGGGGGGGAAAGAAAAGAAGAGGGAAAAAAAGAAAAAACGTTATTTTTTATGGACTGCTTGTACCGATTTTTAAAAAGGAAAATAATTAAACCCAAGACACCTTTTGACACCAAAAAGACAAGTTGTGATCATAGATGTACACTAAAGGGGGTAACTCTGTTGTTGTGATAAATCGAAATTAATAATGAATAATGCCAGAAATGACGCAATCTTTACAGTAGAACCGGAAAAAGAACCGGAAAAAGAAATGTGAACGGTTTGTTCACTTGATAATAAGTCGCTCTGAGAAGAGAGGGCATGTTGTAATAGAAAAAGGTAAGGTAGTTTAATGAATTGGCTACAGTCCTAATTTTACATACGTCTTTGGCTTTCCCTTTGGTCTTTGCCTGTCTTCAGTAGGCCTGTTTGCATTTTAAATAGCTATGTTCTTAGGTTCTTTTCTCAACCCCCCCCCCCCCCGAGAGAGAGAGAGAGAGAGAGAGAGAGAAAGAGAGAGAGAGAGAGAGAGAGAGAGAGAGAGAGAGAGAGAGAGAGAGAAATCTCGGAGGTCTTGTGCGCAAGTTGTGCACGTTTAAGATCCCTTGTGGTCTAAAATCGATAAGAGTAGGCTTCGGTCGCCACCTGGGCAAAATTCAAAATTCCTTACCAACTGAAAATGTTTAATGTGTCGCGCTCGCTCATATGATGACCGTATGCACTTGCGAACGCCGTAAAACACTTACCCCCCCAGAAAAACCCAGAAAAAATTAAAAAAGAAGGTACATGTCGTATTCTTGAACAAAAAAGTTTAAAGGGAAAAAAGTCTTAATTAAAGGGTTATATTTTGTCAAGTCACAGAAATAAGGGATTTTTTTTCCTAATGTCATATTATCATACATTATCAAATTACGAAAAATGTTGAAATTTCATGACGCAAAAGAAAAAAAGAATTATATTACCCCACGTTTGCAGTATCAGCACTTCCTTCTCCTTCAATTGAAAATGGGATCCTTCTCCTTAAGTTTTCTGTTGCTCCCTTTTTTTGTGGTTTAGATGATGGAAATACGTTAGTATGTCACGTTTTAACAGGATCACTGTGCAACAAACGACGCACTCTTTGCGGAGCAGAGAACACAATGTTGAGGAAGGTAGATTTTTTTCTCCTTTTCTCAGTGTGCGGTTGTTGCTGGTCGACTGGCTTCCCTGTCGCGACATCTAATATTTCATCGTTTTTGAATTTTCTTTTCACTCCTTTGTTTGTTAGACTTTCGTCTTTTGTTATTGACGTACATGAATCAATTGATATAACCGTGGAACTTCAATTAAATTCGAGTTTGGATTAGGTGCAACGAAATTTGAAGAAATTGCTCTCCTTTCCCTTTCTTTTCGGAAACATTTTATTCCAACTAACAATTTGGGTGTGTATATTTGTGTGTGTGTGTGTGTGTGTGTGTGTGTGTGTGTGTGTGTGTGTGTGTGTGTGTTTGGGGGTATTTTCAGAGCAGTTATGACTGTAAACAACCAACGTACAGTGATATCGCGACGGGCAGGAAGCTACGGCTGAGACGTAAAATAATCAGCTGTTCATTTAGTGGTTTTGTGAGATGACTTTTTCTTCCACTTTGTGGGTGGTTTCTGGGCGCTCTGGTGCGCTTTGCTTCTTCTTTACTATCAAATATATATCGTCTTATTTTATCTTTCTTTTCTGTGTATGTTACTGTCTTATAATACTTCTTATCTTTGGCACTTATCCATGATCTTATGTTGCAAGTGCAGTAAAACTCTTACTAAAATCAACAATCCTTCAATTTTGGATACAAGCAAACTGTTTTGTAGACCGTTATAGTCTCGTTATGCCGGAAACTATGCTTTCTTGTGGCTGATGATTGGCAACTTGTGACCTTCTAACATCATGGGTAGTTGGCAGGTACTCTGGTGTGGTTTGCTCCTTCTTTCCTATCAAACATATTATATCGTCCGTATCTCTCCTCCGTCTTTTATTTGTAGCAACTCCTCTAATCTTCTGTACTTTAATATATTATGACTTAATTTGTGTTCCAAGTACCACAAAACTCTTACTAAAACAAATACTCTTAACATCTCAGTAATAATGTGTGATTATACAATAAGCACTGCACTAGCCTCAACTCTCTCACTGCCAAGATCCTTTTGACAGTAACCACCTTCTCGATCAGTTCTTTGATCCCTCAGGTCACTAACCACTTCATCGGGGCAGTAAGTCCACGCATATATTATTTTGACGCCTGCTGGCGTCGGAACGAGGCAACTCTTTAGGGCGATTTTCTGTACCCAAACATTTTTCTCTGAACTGTTCTGACTTTACTTTTTCACCCTCTGTTGAAAACTGTGTCGATAATACCGTACGGTAAAACACCTATTCAAACAATCAACCCAAACCCTCTGTTGCAGTTAAGCGTCAAGGGGCGATGTAGTTTTCTGCGGAAGCCAAACTCTAGAGCTCTTTCAGTTGAATGTTTTTCAGGGTTTCTTTGACGTCCCCAACCCATCTTTTGTTTGGTCTACCTCTTTCTTTGTGCCCTGGTAGTTGAGGTTGTTTAGGTGAATTCGTAACACGTCGTTGCCCTAGAATTACAAAGTTCTATCTGCTCAGTGCCTAATTTTGAGAAATTTGACTTCAAAACTTTTGAGTCGCTCAACGTGACCAGCTTTTTCAAATGCAATCCTTTGAATATCTTGATAACTACTTCGAATATTCTTACAATTTTAATAGACCAAACAGATCATTTGGTTTCTGACCTCATGGTCTTAGTAACTCAAAATACCAAAAACATCACATAGGACTTTATAATTTCCAAGGGAGCGACGTGACCAAACCATTTTATTCATTGGTTTTCTGTAAAATGTAGATAGGGCTGTGCCATAATATGCTGTTCTTACATCTTCGTGTCTACCTCTCTTTTTTTTTGTTGATGTTTCGGGTCTTGCAGAGGTACTTTATCTCGATCCCAGTAATCTTGCTTTGATGAGTTTTTCTTAACGTCTGGGTCTGACATTGGAACCATGACGTTGGAATAAACATTTAAGCGATAATCTGTCTCTTTGTGTTCATAGAGATGTTTGAATGAGATATAATGGGTGCACACTGATAAGTGACGGTGTTGGCTTTTTGAGGTCGTATTTCTATCTCTCTGTTTACGTCTTCTGTAAAAATGCTGCCCACTAAACTCCTTGACCTTATTCTGTCGTTTGTTGATCACGTGCAACTTCAGGTGATTGTGATTCCACTGACTTTTGTGACTTGTTTTTCACCTGCTTTTGTTCTCATGTCAAATTTGTCACGGCGGTTGTTGAGTTCTGTGGTCTGACTTTGAAGCCTTGGTTGGTCATGATGAATAAATAAAGCATTGGTCGTGGATGGGTGGTGGATGCTCTGGTGTGGTTTGCTTCTTATTTCCTATCAAACATCTATCGTCTTTATCTACCCGCCTTCTTTTTCTGTGTTTGTTACTCTCTTGTAACACCTCTTATCTTCTGCACTTATATGACCTATTGCACTGCAAGTGCTGTAAAACACTCACTAAAACAAAGACATTGGTAGCCTACAAACTGAACTTCATTTAAAAAAGGATTCTTGGCTTTGGTTTGTTTTGGGTTTTTTTGCGTTATTTGTCCATATATATTAATAGTAAAAAAGAAGGGTTGATGTGGGTAGTTGGCGGGTGCTCGGGTGTGGTTTGCTCCTTCTTTCCTATCAAACATCTGTCGTCTTTATCTCCCCTCCTTCTTTTTCGTGTTTGTTACTCTCTTGTAACACCTTTGATCTTTGGCACTTATATGGCCTTATTGTGTTTCAAGTGCCGTAAAACTCTTACAAAAAAATAATAAAGAAGGGTAGATGAGGCTCATTCCTGTGGTATTCGTGATGTTACTGCTGACCAGTTTGTGTTGACTTCTTTTATTGTTACGGGTGTCCTGCTGCTGGTGTACAGAGGCCTGTATAGCCTCCTAACTCCGAAAACCCAAGCTGAGTAGTCAAGAGCCGGAGACGAACCATGGACCTTCAACGTGAAT
>NW_004797431.1:1016165-1018910 GCF_000002075.1 Aplysia californica | reverse complement strand
GTCGGTGCAAATGTAGGGGAACATCATAATGATCTCTTCCAACGTTATCGTCCTCTGCATGAATGTATCCCACACATTACTGGAGGGTCCCGAAAGACGAGATCTAAGCAACCCATCCCGCCATGAATCTCTATCTCGTTGACAAGAGTCCAAAGTAATCAATAATAATACATGTATCGAGGTCTATAGTCTATAGTGGGGCCGGTTGAGAGAATAAAATAACTATTCGGTTGGGCACATAAACGCACTCGTGATTTTCTAGATCATAGGGCGTAACGGTCAGGTGACGGAAACACACGTCAGAGGGAGAGAGGCGAACGAGCGAGAGAGATCTGGTGTGCAGATCCTGTTTCATGTATAATCTATGTGCCCGGGTCACCGGCGTCAGTATAGGTTGATATCAGCTCTCTCGACTGTGTCGCCTCAGATCCTCAGGTAAGAGACACGTTATTCACCTCTTCGCTTTGCATAGGACGAATCGACCAGTATGGAGAAACGATCAAAGTCGTACGTTTAGGATTAATGAAAATCGAATGCAGAAGTTCAGATTACTCTCGGGATTTATCGAGTTTCTGTTGTAGGCTACACATTTTTAACTCAGTTCCGAGCCTGTTGTTTGGTAAGATAGTTTGTAAGAGTAAACTGTAACCTGGCTTGTCCGTTGCTGTCAGTGGCGTCCGTATCCTATAATCCTACTGGTTAGGCTACCAGCCCCGTAATAGATTGTAAGATTGTGGGTTCGGGGGGTTCGAGCCTCAGCTCGGTCCGACGTTGTGTCCTTGGGAAAGGCACTTAACACGAATTTCCCATTTAATTGGCTCGGTCTTTCGGAGATGAACGTTAAACTCGGAGGTCTTGCTTCTTAAATAACCTAATAGTGTTGAAAGGGGTGTTAAACATATACCATGTTACAATTTCAACCGACGAAGTCTTCATGTATACACATTTTGCACTGTTTCCTTTATTATTTATTTGTCTTGTTCTGTGGCGGTTGTTGACCCAAGACGCCCTACTGAGTGCAATGTAAGGCTTTTAGAAGGCAAGTCACTTTGTCCCCCGTCATGGCTCAGAGGAAATGTTCCCTTTACGTGTACATGTACTTAGTTATACATGTACGACTAGTGCTGGTGGCTGGAGAATGACACTGGTGGATCCTACTTCCACAATTATTTGATGATTTCTAGTCTTCACTGATCAAATACGTCAGTTATCGAGATAACCTGCCGTAACGTATCACCCAGCAGTATTGCAACCGAGGTCATATTTTTCCTGTCTCTGTCACATTCTGATAGGCAATTGTTCTCTGTCTGTCGTCTGCTTCACATATAAACAAATGACTTTATTTAAGTTAGTTTTTCTTGTGCATATCACAAGTAACGATAATATAAGGGAAATTCACATGCAATTAAAAAATGCTGAGTTGTGTATGGGCGTGCGCCGTGCGAGTGTGTGTGTGTGTGTGTGTGTGTGTGTGTGTGTGTGTGTGTGTGTGTATGTGTATGTGTGTGTATGTATCTATGCATGTGTGTTTGTGTGTGTGTGTGTGTGTGTGTGTGCGCGCGCGTGTGTGTGTGTATGTCTGTTTCATACTCTTGCATGAACCGTCACTTCATGATAGCAAAAGTGTTGAATTCTGCATTTTATCACGAGAGTACAGGGAAAAACAAGAAAAAAAAAGAATAAAAAGATAATGTGGTGCGCGGAATGAATCGGCAATTTTCGGTGATAAAATCAAACTTGAAGCCTCAATTAGGAACCTTCCCACGCACTGCGGGTGTTTGTGGTGTAGCAGTAAGGCTCTTCTCAGTCGAATGCAGGAGACTCGAGTTCAATTCCCGAGTTACAGAACATCTTTATCGAGTATCTGAGATTTTATCTCGGTCTTTCTGCTGGGAAGTAGTATCCCTCCCAGCCCGAGTTGGCTCTGGCAGGCAGGATCGGAAGTCTGCCTCCTAAATTATCTAAATTGTGTCGATGGGAGCATTAAAACACCTACATTAAAAAGGAAAAGCCTACGTACTTTTGGAGTCTCTACTCTCCCTGAGGTCACATTTGTCAGCCATGTTGTGACGTCACTTGCATTACCTGCCCAAACCGATTGCCCGACTCGCGGCCTTGAAAACAACGTCGGTTTCGTTCGGTTAGTGCCACGATGGTAGCTTTTGCCTCTCCATGGAGGAAAATCTGGCTAGACTTGACGACCAAACCCAACCTTAGCGAACCGAACCGAACCGATCATGCCATTAGGCACCAAGGCAAACGGAGCGTTCCACTTATTTCAAGAAACAGGGAAAGAGGTGGGGGGTTCATTGTTCATCAAGCTACCGACAGCTTTGCTTGAGGTAATTTTTTAGGTAGGTTCTTTTTTACATTTACATGCCCATATATCTCTGTTGCAGTGTGCTCAAGGTCGAAGCAACCCGCATCCTATGTAATCTAAATTACGTTGATGGGGGCGTAGTACATTATTAATATATTTTTTTACAATTACAGAAACCTGCATCTTCCAAGACCTTGCAGCACCAAACGAGTGACCGCCATGATGTACTTGACATCACGTGACTTGAGGAGCATCGCCGTCTTGTTTTTGTCCTGTGTGGCTTGTGTCATGGCCAAGCCTGCAGTGACCAGAACCCTGGCGCCATTAGAGGCGCCTGTCATTGGTGAGATTTGGTTTGGATTTTTAAAAGTTATATGTTTTGACGTTCCCATCGACGCAGTTGAGGTAATTTAGGGGGCGAGCTT
>NW_004797431.1:1012597-1014045 GCF_000002075.1 Aplysia californica | reverse complement strand
TATATATAAATAAAATACAGGGTGATTTAAAAAAGAATTAACCGATTTCATGACGCATTGCTTCAGTTCTCAAGCATCGTTATGTAATGAATCAGTGACCATTTGAAAGACGAGTTACCTAATTTTGAATTTTAAAAAAAGAATAAACCGATTTCATGACGCATTGCTTCAGTTCTAAAGCATCGTTAATTAAGGAATTAGTCACTGACTATTTGAAAGAGAAGTTATTAACTTTTGAATAGCCGTGCCCCAGCAATGGATGGGTCGGAAAAGGGCCCATGACGAAACGAGCTTATGTTTAGCTCGTCTCGGCCTAAGACCTTCTCTCTGTTATGGTCTGCCACATCCCCAGACCTCATCGAGTGGTTTTTTTTTTCTAGCGGGAAAATAATATGTAAAAGATCGCGTTTACGTTCCACCGCAACCCACTAACCTCGATGACCTTAAACATCGTATAACAACAGCGATCTACCCAGTGGGCCATGAGACGCTGACAGAAACGCGTCTGGGATTAATTCTCTTACTCTTATCGCAATGATGTTGCCTGTGCTGCTGGCGGTGACCATACCATTATTATACACACATAATGTATTATGTTGACTACTCCCACGTCCTGCGCCTTTTGACGTATGAGGCAATCAGAGATGACGAGGAAGATCTGTCTGCAGCTAAGGCGGGGACATCATTCCATTTCTTGTCAACTAGTTTCAGGTCTTTCGCTTCATGTTTCCAGTTAGTCTTTGGTCGTCCTTAATCTCCCCCCCCAATCGATTTCCCAATACGCATCCTTGTTGGGAATTCTCGAGTTTTGAGAATCAAAGGATATGGTCAAGCCATCGCTTTCTTCTTTTGCATTTGACGTTTGTCAGCACCCCTTTTTGGGATCTTTCTCTTCTTTCTTGGTTCATAACGAAGCCTTTCAAGCAGATGTTGGGTATCCTGCGCAGGCATTTTTGTCAAAGGAGTCCAGTCGCCTTTCCCGTTTTTTCTTTAGCACGGTTACTGCCAAGCATGTTTTTCGATGAGATCCAACTGCCAAGGAAAATCTTAGCCTACACTGTGCAGTGAAGGGATTAAGCTCCATGACTCCCACAGGGAGAAAGTGGGAAGTGGTCATTTGTCCTAGTGATTGTCTTGGGCAGTTTTTAATGAGGCATGGGAGCTAAATTTTGTTTTTAATCCATAAGTCTCCAAAAAGCCAATGAAGCAACTTCCAAGCTCCACGGTCACGGAGTGTTTCATTTGGCTTCAACTACAGGTGGCTGTCAGAGCAGACCCATTTGTATAATTTATTAACATCATGTAAGTAAAAATTAAGTAAAAGCGTATATTACTATACGGGTGGTTGAAGGGGGCTTTGGTGGTTTCTTTCTTAACAAACATCTATGCTCCTTATCTCTTTTCCTTCTTTTCTTTTTATGTGTGTGTGTGTGTGTGTGTGTGTGTGA
>NW_004797431.1:1007943-1009957 GCF_000002075.1 Aplysia californica | reverse complement strand
TTCCTCTCTTCCAGCCGTCCACTACCCATTCTACGGTGTCCAGTGGCACCCAGAGATGAACATCTACAACTGGGAGCAGGGCCTAGCCCTCCGACACACAGCCCACGCCAGGCGGGTGGCTCAGTACTTAGCCAGCTTCTTCGTGGACGAAGGTAGAGAGCATATCTATCTATTTATCTATCTATCTATCGATCTATCGATCTATCGATCTATCTATCTATCTATCTATCTATCTATCTATCTATCTATCTATCTATCTATCTATCTATCTATAGAGGTGTATATAAGAATAAGTGTAACATCTATCTATCTATCTATCTATCTATCTATCTATCTATCTATCTATCTATCTATCTATCTATCTATCTATCTATCTATCTATCTATAAACGTGTATATAAAAAAATAAGTGTAAAACTGTGTGTGAGCGCGCGCACGAGCCTGCGTGCGCGCATGTGCTCGTGTGTGCATGCATGCTTGCCTTCACGCGTGCATACTGGAGCGCATGGATGCATGTTTTGGAAACAAATTATAAATATATTTCTCAAGCAGAGCTAAACTAATGACTCATCGTCCTGTGACCCGCTGTGGTGACTCATTATACTTAGCAATAACAATAACTCCTTTGAAGTTTGAAATGCCAGTTCATCAAAGTGCACCCTCTCAGCCCCCTGCGGACACGCATATGATATAGGCCTTGTGTTTCAGAAGATGACTGTATGCATGATGAACTTGTCTGTTGCAGATGTCGCCAACTGATAAGTGTCTATTAATTTATTTCTGTGTTTACCCATGCGTAGTCACTGTACTGATTTACATAATATAATGGTTATAGTTATCGGTTTGCCTCCTTCAATACAAAAATTATAAATTCGAGTCCCAGGTGTAAGACAGTATTTTTGTGTAACAAAATATTTTTTTTAGGTGACCTCGGGGTTTTTGTTTCAACTGTTAAGGGGAGCACACACGCACGAGTCATTGGACAAAGGCCAATTAACACGACCTGTCCCGAGCCTGGGTCTCTGGTTATGGTATATAATATACATATATATAAATACTTCCTTTAACATATGCAGCAGTCACTGCTGGGGATAGCGCCAGTTTGTCTTGTTAGTTTTGTCTTCTCTCTTAAAGTTGTTAAAACGCCCCTAGTGATTCAATTTATACCATTAAGGAAACAAGCTTTGACTATGCTTGTCAGGGTTAACCCGGGCTTAAACGTCCAAATTTTTTTCTCTAAAATGTTCTACTTTCACATCTGTTCCTGCTCCCTAACAATGTTCTGTCGTCTGCTTTCGTCTCCACTTTCTGCCTCCACCCCCTCCTCTGAGCTCCTGACTCTTTCTGCAGCCTTTCTACTGCTACTCCTTGGCTTCTTCTTACTGCTGTCTTTCAGCCGCACCTGATCTTCTGGTAGGAAAGATCTACACCTAGCCTTCTCGGACAAGGGCGAAAAATCTCGGAGGTCCCGTGTGCAAGTTGCGTACGTTAAAGATCCCTTGGTGGTCCAAAATCGATAAGAGTAGGCTTCGGCTGCCATCCGGGCAAAATTCAAAATTTCCTACGAACTGAAAATGTTTGATGTGTCCCACGCGCTCATTTGACCTTATGCAGTTGCGAGCGCCGTGAAACGCTTGCCCATATAAAAATAATTTGGTTAAAAAATCTGTGCACATGTGCATACAATGTGCATTTAATAATAATTGTTGGCATTATATTTCTACACATCGTCGACACAGTTAGGACAATGAAGAGAGGTAGGCTGCTTCGACTGTACATGTTAGGGCCAACTCCGCCTGAGTGGGGTACAGCATGTTGACAAACATTTGGAGACACCGGAAATCGATTGATTTTTTTTTTATTTCCCAACTCGGAAACTGAATTTATGTACAGTATTCTGTGTGACACGGTTGAAAAGAGCATAGCCTTTACACCACATGCACAGAAATGTGTGGATGAGTCAGTCAATTGGGACGTACAGGTATAGGTTTTTCAACAATTTTCTCCTGCTCCCC
>NW_004797431.1:1005881-1007037 GCF_000002075.1 Aplysia californica | reverse complement strand
TGTGTGTGTGTGTGTGTGTGTGTGTGTGTGTGTGTGTGAGTGTGCGCCTCAACAATGTCACAGAGATACGGCTCGCCGCTGACCACCTCGGATTCGTCGAGCGTACATAATTGAAGACCTGCGAACAACTCCAGGGTCAAGTCTCATTTTTAGCTTCTAAATGATTTTGAGAAAATGAGCTAAAACCTCATTCGTGAAATACATACATGTACCAGTACGTTCCCATTGGAGGGCTTTAAATAGACCTTTTCTGAACTTGACCTTGTTGTTGCTCCTAGACTTCGCCTCTTCGAACAAGAATAACTGGGCGCAAGAACAGAATAGCGCTTCGTTAATGCTGTTAATAGATAGCCCTACACTTCGTTCAAATGATAATGCAGAACTCTATTTTTAGGAAAATGTGACTTAACCATGTTGTTGTTCTCAGGTCTTCAATTGTAGAAAAACTTTACATGTAGTTGTGTGTTGTGACTCGTGTGTACCGAGATATGTGTGTGTGTGTGTGTGTGTGTGTGTGTGTGTGTGTGTGTGTGTGTGTGTTAATGTAAGTGTTTTAACTCCCCTATCGACACAATTTAGATCGTTTAGGAGGCGGGTTTCTGATCCTGCACTGTACAGTCAGAATCAGAGCCAACCCGGGCTGAGAGGGATACAAATACAAGATTCCAGCGGATAGACCAAGAAGCTCGCTTAATTAAAAATGTTATCCCTATTTGGGAATCGAACTTGGGTCTTCTGTGTGAGACAGCGAAGAGCCTAATTGCTACACAACGGATGTCTGTGAGACGTCAATGGCGATTTGCGTGTACTGAGATGTATTTTTTGTGACACGTCGTGTGTACAGAAAGATTATTACAAGTTGATCTATGTGTGTGGTGACTAGTGTGTTCGCATATGTTTTCATGACCTGTGCAATCAAAGCTATGTGTGTCGTGGCTCGTGTGTACATATATGTGAATAAAGGAGTGTCTGTGTGTAATCGTATTACCTGTGTTAATGTATGTGTACCAGTGCGTAATGGATGTGTGCGTGTGTGTGATATTTTGTTCGTGTGTATACATGAATGAGTATGCGTGTGCCCGTATATGTGTGTGTTTTTGTGTGTATATAATGTGTGCTTGTGTGGGAGTGTGTGTGTGTGTGTGTGTGTGTGTGT
>NW_004797431.1:999049-1002065 GCF_000002075.1 Aplysia californica | reverse complement strand
GAGAGGGGGGGGCATATCATATATATATGTCAAATTAGATTCTTGTCTAGGCCAGGGCGCTTCCAGAAACACTATTCCACTGCCTAGCACAAGATTCTAAATTTGGTTAGCGATTTTGAGACTTAAGATTTTTTTAATTGGCAAATCAGCTAGGTCTAGATTTTGGCTCAACGTATAGCTACCACTACCACCACCGTTTACTCAATCACGAGAACTAATAATCACTTTTATCTCATTCGATTTCACCCTGTGTACACTGTACACCACGTGGCTACATGCACCCTGTGCACCGTACTTTTTTCAAAGCAAAAAAACCCCAACAAAACAACTTACTGTCACGTATGAGCAGTTTCTTCGTCTTTGCACACATGTATAAAGTTCAACAGATTTTGCACTATAGCATCACATTTTTACACTCTAGTGAGCATCAGATGCGTGTCTCTTGTTCAAGATATTATTCTCTGTACAAAAGACTTCAATATAGTAAAGAAAGAAATTCTACCGCGGGGGGAGGAGGAACCAAAGAGAGCATCTCAAGATTGGATACATCTACTGAGTGAGTGTGCTAAGTAGGGTGCTGTATTCCTGACTGTAACACCAGGCCACTGGTTTGCCAGTCAGCGACCGAGTCTGACCACAATGTGTTGGGTTTTGCACAAGAAATTCTTTTGTGACTTCATTAAATTGAGCCATGTTAATATTACATTCTGAAATTATATTTGAATGAACTTTCATTTTCCTTTTGTAGTTTGGTGGTACATATATTTCTAAGGGTAACTTAGTGGGTAATGTCTTGAAAGTCTGAACAGCCACAGTTGAAAACAACTCCACTGTTGTGAAGCAGATTCAGTGAACATAATATGATAATTACATGTAATCTAAATATCTGTAAAAAGGGAAATTATCTCTTTCAGTTTCAGAAAATAGATCTACGTCTTTAGATCAAGCTGTCCCGGGATTTTTTTTTGTATGCACCTCGCATAATTTAGCAAAATTTGATTTTTTTGGGGGCATAATTTCTGACTATTTTTCTTTATCATTCTTTGTTAAAATTAACAGAATCGCATAATTTTACACTTTTGGGCTCAGTTTGCATAATTTCATAATTTTTTGTGTGCATAAAACCGAAGGGACTGATTAAGGATTATTGGCTACTGCTAACAAATGATTTTGAATTCAAAACTCAAAACATTTGACAAAAAAGTCACTCTTGTGATGAGCAGATTATCATTCTTATCTTTGATTATTGACTGTAAATATGTATGGTGTAGTACAGTAGTAGTTAGGTGCTTCACTGTCGTCGCATGCCTGAGACCCGAGTTCGATTCCTGAATGGAGAGAAATTTTTATCCAGTACCTCGGTCTTTCAGCTGGAATGTTGAATCCCTCTCAGTCTCAGACAGTCAGGGTTGGAAGCCTGCCTCCAAAATGATCTAAACTGTGTCAATGGGGGAGTTATACACATAGGGCCTACATTAATTTTTAAAAAAACAAACAGTAACCCAAAACCAATCTCCAATGACACAATTTAAACGGGCTAATTTAGGAGACTGGCTGCTTCGACCTTGCTCCTCAGAGCCAACTCAAACGGAGCCTGACAAAGTACACCAGCAGAACAATGAGATAGTAGATAAATTTAGTGCATATTTATATAGCCTACTTGACAAAGCTGTCCCCGTCAGATTATGGGATTGTGCAGCCGCGTTTTTTCGCATTTATTTACATAATTTTGGTCACGATATTTTGCATTTTTGATTTTTCATAAAACAATAACTAAATTACTAAATATACCTCGCCGTGTGACTAAAAGGAAGTAATCACAATAATAAGCTTAATTTAAGTGACAAGCTCGTTATTTCCCTTGTTAAAAGGAGGGGGTCAGGGATTTTGTTCCTTGAGCCTGTTCAATTTTTCAAAACATCAAAAGTTGTTCTTCAACTTCGTGTGTCTGCTGATGTTTCATGTTTGACAAGTGTCCCTGGTTTTAGAGACGTGCCAGCATCAGAGGTCCAGATGTCTCTCTTTTAAAAAAACAACATTTTTATTACCTCTAGTCTATACAGCTGAAAGTTACAGAGATTACATTTTTTTGTTTATTTTTTTCTGACTGATGGGAATTGTTTTCTTTTCAAATACACAAAAAAATTACTGATACGTTCTGTTTTCAATTCTTCTCCAACATAAAACATGAAAATTCTTGTTGAAAAAGTGCAAAACATGCAAAAAACGGGGCTCGCAGCATAAGGTCATATGAGTGCGCGGGATACATTTTCTGTTGGCAGGAAATTTTGAATTTTGCCCCGCTGGCTGCCGAAGCCTACTCTTGTCGATTTTAGACCACCAAGGGATCATTAACGTGCGCAACTTGCACACGGGACCTCCAAGATTTTTCGCCCGAGTCCGAGAAGGCTAGAGGTGTACCGTAGATCTATCCCCACAGAAGATCAGGGGTGTGGTTGAAAATAAAAGACAGCAGTGAGGAGCCAAGGAGTAGCAGAAGAAAGGCTGCAGAAAGAGTCAAGAGCCCAGAGGAGGAGACAAAGGAGGTGAGGGCAGAAAGTGGAGACGATAGCAGAAGACAGAACATTGCTAGAGGAGAGAAGAAAAGGAAGTGAAAGGAGACAATCTTAGAGAAGAAAATTTTTCGGTCGCTACCCGGATTCGAACCCGGGACCTTTGAATGAGGGGTGAACACCTTAACCTCCAGGCCACAAGAGCCCCCAATACATCTTTTGAATGTTACGCCACAAATAGAACTACACACACGTAATTATATCCCCTGTGGTGAGCCTAAACAGCATACCACAGTCACTAGTCGGTCATGATATTTTAGTTTTTTAGTCTTAGAAACAGTTTTACAGCACTTGTAACATAATAAGGTTATACAAGTGCAGGAGATTAGAAGTGTCATTAGAGTAATATACAAACAAAAGAAGGAGAGATATGGACGACAGATTTTTTATAGGAAAGAAAGAGCAAACCACCCAAGAGCACCCGCCAACCACTCTTGTTGAAA
>NW_004797431.1:993037-998949 GCF_000002075.1 Aplysia californica | reverse complement strand
GAGGGAGGGAGGAGAGAGAGATTAAAGAGGAGGGGGGAATAGAAAGAGAAAGCAAAATGAGGGGAGGGAGGGACAGAGGAGAAGGAAGAAGAAAATTTATGACTTCAAATCAAGAAACACAACCACGTAAAAGTGCACAATGCCAGCAACAAAAAACACATTCTCAAACTTGAATTCGAGGAATCATGAGTTGTATTTTGACATTATATCATACAAAAAAAACAAGCCAATGAGTCAATGAGGAGACAACATGACAACGGACACCACACACAAACACCAGTCACATCCAGTTCTATCTCTTCTTGAAGCCGTACTTTTTTCTCTCGTAGAACAAATCTGTCTTTGCACTTCCCAGATTGACAATCTTTGGACACCCATCTCTCTGGAAAAGACAGTGAAAGATAAAACATCAAAATCTGATACATTTCAAAGATCAGACCTTACTGAGATAGATAGTATCAGAAGTTAAGGGAATAACATAGGTATAGGTAACAGTGAACCTTTAACCAACACAGGAACTCCATTGTGGAATCCGCTAAACCAAACACATTTAATACGAAAATAGCGGTAAAACGAAAGAAAACAAAATCTCCCTATTTTATCTTCTATTTTGAGCAACCTGTTTACCGACGGCCACACAAATTTTGGTTTAAGCTAATTCCATTGTACCTACAGTATATTGTACAATCCTTTACCTTTACACCTGAAGTGAATACACCCTTCCCGCTGACAGAGTCTTGACTGCAAAGAGCACGCTCAACCTCAACCCACCAATGTATCAATTTGATATCGACTTGAGGAAGGATTCTACATACTGCCAACAACTAGGGGTACCGGTATGGAAAAAATGGAGTAAATATTGCTGCCAGTGGTGGGAAGGGGCTTCAAGGAGAAAATTACGCTCTTTCACAAAATAATGAGTTAGATCTTCTTATAACTTTTACATCGTGAAGCTCATGAGAACATACACATTTCTTAAATTCTTTTGCCTATAATGTGGAAGTAGGCCTACAAGGTGCTAGAGTCTGGACAACACCAAATGGACAACTTGTCGACCTCATTACACAGAAACTAACTGGCAAATTGTCCTGATTTTTTGCATGTGCCCTTGAATTCCAAAAAACCTTTAAAAATCTTGATTTTCGTGCACATGCGACAAATATAAAGAGGTGTTTTCTATATAATCATTAGTATTTAATTACAGTCTGCACAGGGATTTTTTTTTATTAGACCAAGTATGGTAATTAAGTGTTAGATTTTTTTGTTTGTTTAAATCTATTTTCTTTAAAAAAACCAACTGACTGTATGCGCTGCAAGACTGAGTTGTTTTCAGTCCAGCGGTTAGAGGGTGACAGTGGGTTTATTTTGATTTACTCATTGTGATTTACAATGAGTAAATTTTTTTTCATATTTTCTTTCATTGACATTGCATGCGTTTCAATTTGCTGTTGTTTTTTAATTAATTACCATGGTTATACAGACAGAGGGTGTCGCATTCAACGAGGTCACATTCAACGAGAAGTCGGCTCCAACGAGGCAATCCTTAAACCATGATTTTTTCCTCTATATCTCTTTGTAAATGTCCGTCAGCTCCAATGAGGTTGCAAACAGACAGAAGTCGCTTTCAACGAGGTAGCGATAACCAAATAAAAACAATTAGCGGCCCCAAAAGCGAAGAATTTTTCCCTTTTCTCTCCATCTCACGTGAAGCACAAGGCACATTCTCCTAACACATTGTATCGCTAGATTTAGTGCGTCTCCTAATATAATGGGCCCCAAAGCCAAAAGGATGGACGAGAGTTAGCCTACGGTAGGGATGGGAGGGGGTGGGTGGGAACGCGAAGCAGGCTGTATGAAACTGGTTGTACTCTGGATGGGGAGGTCAAGATCGAGACCTTCATTTTTTTCAATTTTCTTTTTTTCCCCTGATCAGAAAATCCAAAATCCAAGCTCCTGCCTTTATTTTATGTCGATTTAGATCTAGGCCTAGATGTTCCCACACGAGAAGTGTTCCGGAAATTTTTTTTTTTAAATTCAGAAATGACGGTCAGAACACTGCTCAAACACGAGCACACTGATGCTGTTTGAGATTTTTTGTCATCAGGGGGAACAACTGTTTTTATTACTGTTATTGGTACATCGTGTGATATACACATATGTAACAACTTGTCTGTGTGTGTGTGAGGGGGGGGGCCTCTGCCTATGGACCTGCATGTGCGGGGGGGGGTTGCCCAGTGACATGCCCATTAGCGCTTCAAATATAGCACTCTGTTGACCCCTGTTTTGGGGTTTGACCAAACTGCATCCCCCTCCCCCTGAAATTTCTGGCTTAGCCCCTGCAACGACACCCTGTATTGTTATGGTTTTAGCATAGTTCCGTTCTTGCTATATAAAGTGCCAGGCGTTGAGTTTTAATGAGCAATTAATTACTAATGGGTATATATAGACAGCACCTCTTTATTTTTGTCACATATGAACGAAAATCGAATTTTTTTAAGGTCTTTTAGAATTCAGAGGCGCATGCAAAAATTCAGAGAGATTCGCCTCTTAGATTCGGTGTAATAAGGTTGACAACTTGTCTGTTTGGTGTTGTCCGGACTATAACATGAAGGCATGGGAAGGAGCAGAGGAAGGAAAGTAAGCAGAAAAAAAAAGAAACTCCCAAGGACCATCATCACTGCATACAAGGGTCTTATTTGGCACTGTAAAAAGCTAAAAATAACAAAGTGAAGGACAGAAAACTGTAATAAAAAAAGTTTCATTTGAATATCAAGTTGCTTTGGGATCAAAAAGATAATGCTCTTTTCCCCATCAAAGACGTCTCTGGCGAGAAGAGAAAAAAGGCCAATTGTAGCACTTGGAAGTCAGTTCAATCTCAGTATTTCTAACACATTACATCCTCCACCCCAAAAATCAGACACACACACACGGCAATTCTATTCTAAATCTAAGACAGACCCAACATAAAACTCCCTCACTAGCCTCCCCTGTAACTCACGTCTTTCTCCATGATCGTGCACTCCTTGCAGTAGTAAGCATCTGACACCCCTGGACCCCCACACGTTACACAACGGCCCTGGTAGGAGCCATAGTTGCACTCATCACAGATCCGCACCAGCGTACACGGCCGGACATACGAGTCACAGATAACACATTTACCATCACCTGAAGGAAAGACAACATATAAAAATCTATCATGCATAAACTAATTAAAAAAAAACAAATTATATATATATTTTTCTTAAACGGAGGACTGACCCAAAGGAAGACAATGAAGCACTTGACTTAATAATAAACGTTAAAAACTAATTACCAGTTCAACAATTTCGTATGTTCAGTTTTACAACACAGACAATCAATACTATGATTCGAACTTTCAAATATTATATAGGCAAGTGGGATTGAGGAGTACAATTTTTTTAAATCGAAAATATTTCTTTTTTTGTTTTATTTGATGACAAAAGATAATTTGATTTAAAATGTCACAATGAAAGATTTTTTTCACTTAATAAAGATTAAAGTCAATACGTATTAATAGTGCATGAGCTAATCGGATTTCTGAAGTTCATGAAAATTAAAATGAGAACAATAGTAAATACTTGAACTTACATTTCTCACAAAGTCGTCCAATGGCTGAAACAAAAAAAAAAGAAAGGAAAACAGGTTACAGGCATTATAATAATATTAATAACATATGGTAAGAAATCAGCAGATAGCTATCACAGGTTTACTGTCCTAAGTTTGCACTAGAAGTAACCCCCTGAAACCCACTGCTCATGGTACACGACAGTCAAACCCTGAATATATATTCATATACCACCAACACTGGGACAAGCATGAAGTTGATGGTGAAGCAGGGCTGGTGGTATAAAAGAATTTTTAGTGCTGTCCTCTGTTACATTTAGCACTGATTGCCCAACAACAAGGAAATGATTATGCCAGGAATAGATGGAGGGAAATATTATTACATGTATAATGAAGTGAGTTGTTTCCTTAGTCCAGAACTTAATGAGACGGACTTCAGGCTTCCTGCATGTGACAGTCCTGTTTCATCTAGATCTATCTTGCGTGATTGCACAGGGTAAAAACAATTAGCAACAAATGACAGCTTCAGCTGTGTGTTAAGTCAAGATCACATAAATTCAAACTGAAAATTGCTGTCAGACCAGAGTCAACAGCATGCTGCCTGAAATCTATAGATAGGGCATGGGTGGGAAGGTGGTATGGATGGGAAGGGAGCAAACTGTTGATAGGCACAAGCTTGCAGAGTCTCATGTGGGAGAATCGGAGACTATCACTGCAGTTGCCAATTGGGCCTTGTGAACCATGTGTAGTGTGTACCTCTAGCAGCCAGTTCACCAGCGGTGTTGCGAGGCAAATTTACATTAGTTTAGGAGTGTACAACTAGGGCAGTTGGTGGACCGTGGTTTAAAAGAGGAAAATGGTTTGTTTATAAAGAGGCATTCTTTTAATTTTGCGAATTAGCAAAACCTGGCGGTAAGTAGGGCTGGAGTTTGACTCCATATTAAAAATAATAGTCCAATAAGTATTAGTCTGTGAATCCTAACTTTGATTTTCACTAGTGTCTTGGGAAAAATTCTGATTGTGGATTAAAATAAGGCCTAAACCAACATAGATTACGAGTGCGTTCCTGAGAAAAGGGGTCACATGAGCAATTTTTACTTTAGTAGTTTAATGTAAAATCTGCATAGAATGACCTTTCTTTTTTACATTAGGTGCAAATGGGATGTAACACTTGCTCAATGACTTGGGAACCTATAGCATGAACACATAGATGAGGGCTGAAACGAGATAAAATTATATCATGCAAATATTCAAATATAATACAAACAATGAAACGTGGATATCAGTATAACAAAGTCATTCCAAGGTCTTGACTTTCAATTTCTTTAAATTCAAGTGTTTTTTAAAAGCAACGTGACCCAACCGTGGCACATGCTAAGACACATGTTGTCAGCCAGCTGTACAGATGTACGAAGTCCCAAATCTTTAATTTAAAAAAAAATTGCAGTTGCTTAATCTGTGGTGTCTGTTGCACGTGTTCTTAAAATACTTAGTCAAAATTTAAGTTCTAAATGTTGGAAAAAAAAAAAAAAAAAGCAAGAGAAGATAACATAAATGTCGCCTTCATCTGCTTTAGATGTTAGAATTTACTTTATGCAACTTCCGCCAAACTCGACAAGAAATGAAAAAAAGCAGATAAACTAGTGCTATAACCTGATCCCATGCATTATATAAAACCACAAACGCAATTTTCAGAACACCGCCTTGCAAGCCAACAGTGGCAACAACAAACGGTTCCCTTGCCGTACCAGTGTTACTCGCAGTGATGGGCGGGGGGAACCATCCATTGCCAATGATTTGAATTTAGCAAACTGAGTTAAGACACGAATTACCACTTTGACCATAACTGGATATATATATTGTAATATCATAATCAATATTGATAATAGATTAAAATATGTCAACTGGTTCCCAATTTTTAAATTTAGGCTACATTTATTTTACACAGACTTGACAGTTGACAGTAACTGAGTCATTAACTATGATTAACAGTTCGCGGTAAATTTTAACATTCATTCACGCACGCAGATGCACTGTTTTGGGGGTCAAACTGCAGCATTTTTTGCTGCAGATCACACATAGCCACTAAAACGTAAAGTGTGCAAAATATCAAATTATGGGTTAAACGGGGTCCCGTAAACCCACAGAGTTTCTTTTACATCAGGGGGGCAGGCTCCTCTGAAACCCCATGATTGGTCCAAAGCACACAAATTACTACGCAGTTAGGCTTTCCCGCATGGCGAAAATTTGGTCCCCGTTTACGGGCGATTTTGCGGACCCGGCCGAAGCGTAGGTGACTAACTTTGTCAACCTCGGTCTGCTCTATT
>NW_004797431.1:957999-991304 GCF_000002075.1 Aplysia californica | reverse complement strand
GTTGCTGAAAAGATACGCATCTGGGCACAGACGCAGGATAAGAGTTAAATTTTCATTGGCATTGCTAGCCACTCTTTTGGGGCTAGATCTAGATTAGATCTAGATCTAGATATAGATCTAGATCTAGATTTAAAAACAAAGTTTGTAACAATCTTTTTGTACTCCAGTGCCCGACAGCTAGAAAAAAACGTGCTGCCCGACCCGGTACGATTACTCTACGTTCACGGCGCCGTAAACATAGCCACTGCGTTTATTTTTGAAAATTTTGAATGACGACAGTGACCAGTGACAGTGAAAGCGTGAAAAATATTATGCCCGCATTTGCCAGTATAATCACTGCACTGAAAACGAATTTCTCCCACCACCCCCACCCAACTCCCTTTAAAAAAATCATAATATAGATCTAGATCTATCTAATAAAACAAGATAACCTACCGACACCGGGTTGTTTTCGACAGAAAATAAGATCAGGATGATGTTTCGCCATTTTGTTTTACTGACTTAAAAACTTATCGTTGTCTGCCGAATTCTCGATTCTATATATTATATAAAATATTTGAAAGGTTAAAAAAAAAGCCTTCAAAATAATTTATAATATTAAATCACATAAGGTAATTTCAAAATAAACTTTTAACATAATATATATGGAGAAAAAGATATTATTTTAAGAAATTTATGTCAAAACACTAATATTTGTTTTCTAAATATAGTATGGATTTTTGTAATATCAACGGTACTCTAAAATATTTGTCGTCCATTTTTATTTTGCTAATTCTTTGACTTGATCTATTTTAAGCAGTACGATTTCTACTGTAACTTTCTGTTTCAACGTTTTGAATTTTACAAATAAAACCAGATTAAGTATGATAGGCTAGATTCTGAAAATTATTATATTATTTTTTTCAAAGTTTCAGGAACAGGAGTTTTAATTCTAGATTCTAGTAAGAAAACAGAATTCTGTCAGTAAGACACAAAGAGAGGCCAACACCGCATAGCTTACTCTTCAACAAAGAAGTTTAACATTCCTCACGGGGAAGCGAAAGTTGTGTGTGTAATCCCGAAGACTGAGTGACCAGACAGCGTGATCAATTTCTGTCGGAGAAGATATTTTCTAGCTTAGAGTCCCGTTGAAAGTGATTTTTGTCTAGTTTAGACAGTATTTCACAATGGCAGAGGAGGAAACTGATGTGTCTTTTAAAGAATTGGTAAGTCCATTGCTTAGCCTATCGTGTCAAATCAAAATAAAACGCGTTTAACGTGGCTGTCAAAAGCTTTAAATTATCACTTTCTTCGCTTTTGACAGCCACGTTAAACGCGTTTTATTTTGATTTCGCAAATTAATGTTTTTTGAAATATTTGATTGTTTTTAACCGAGATAGACATGCTTTGGACCAATCGGGGGGTTCCAGGGGGGCCTGCCCCACTGGGGTAAAAGAAAATATGGGGGGTTACAGGGGGGATGCCCCCCTGTTTTTACGCCCATAATTTGATATTTTACAGTTAGATTTGAAATTGTCTTGAAAATAATTGATTTGCAACAGTTTTAGTGGCTTTATGTGTGATCTGCAGCAAACAGTACAGCAGTTTGACCCCTGAAACAGTGCATCTGTGTGCGGGAGTGAAAGTAAAAATTTACCCTCATTCATAAATGGAGTGGGAAGGACTTCCGTAACGAGCGACCACCCCATCAAACACAATAAAGAAGAGGCCTAACCCTAACCCTAACCCTACCCCAAACCCTACCCCTACCCCTACCCCTAACCGACCCTACCCCTACTGGGCCCTACCCCTACTGGGCCCTACCCCTAGCCCTCAATTCTGCTCTGTCTCATAGTGGTCGCTCGTTACGGAAGTCCTCCCACGGAGGGGTTATCTGTACAATTGTGCGAACAACTCTGTCTTGTTATCCGTACAATATTGTACTGTACAATTGTGCGAACAACTCTGTCTAGATCTAGATCTAGATCTAGGTATCCGTACAATATTGTACCGTTCAATTGTGCGAACAACTCTGTCTAGATCTAGTCCTAGTTATCCGTACAACGTTGTACGCACAATTGTACAAAGTGCTGCAGGTATCCGTACCATAGTAGGCCTGTATGCCCGCAGGCCTACTACCTACATGTTCTGTCTTAGTAGATCTAAAGATCTAGATCTAGAGATTCTAAATCTAGATCTAGATCAGTGTTTCCAATATTCCACCAGCTGAAATTTAAAAATTTTTCGTCAGACCTCATCTGCTGATCTGATGCCAGCCGCCTCATGCCTCATGTAAAAAAAACCCAACTAGATTCTAGATCTAGATATTATTGATCTAGAATCTAGATCTAAATCTAGACTCCAGATAGATAGATTCAGAAATGTATGTTGCATTGAAATCGTGCTGTAAAAATATTTAAGCTTAAATCTTCCTCCTTCTGTTGATAGTTCTGATGGTCGAAATGACAGCTTGTCTGCGTTAGAAGATGTATTATATTTTGAGTGTGGGTTCGAATCCCGGTCCCGGAAGTTCTTTTTTTTTTTTTTTCTTTCTCCTCCCCCGACTGACCAACAATTTTTTTCCCTATAATTCTGTTTTGACTTCAAAAATTTCCACTCATGGTTTTGTGTATGGAAGAGGCTAGCCGTACTTAATGACGGCTAGACTGGCAGTCTAGCCGTTCTTATTCTAAATATGGTGGCTAGACTGACCATTTAAAAAAAATAGGCCTACTGAATTGTAAATATACATTTTTAGTGTGCAGTACCTAAAGTATTTGTATTTGAGACGAAACCAGGTGCCTTAATGACAGTGCATGTATTTTAAACCTCCTGTTTTCTAATGTTAATAGGGCCAAAGATAAGTACGGCTAGACTGGCAGTCTAACTGTACTTAAGTACGGCTAGACTTCTTGTCTAGCCGTACTTAAGTACGGGTAGACAGCCAGGCTAGCCGTACTTAAGGACGGCTAGACTGTCAGGCTAGCCGTACTTAATATTGATGGCTGAATTTTAAATGAAATTTTTAGTTTGCAATGCCTAAAGTATTTGTATTTCAGACAAAGCCAAAAGGTGCCTTACTGACTTGCATGTATTTGAACCTGAATAATTGCTAGATCTAATGAGACCTTTGTACTTAACAGGCTTGAGTTGATAGGGCCAAATCTAGATCTAAGTACGGCTAGACTGGCAGTCTAGCCGTACTTAAGTACGTTTGTGTAAAAACAAAGAAGGGAGTGTATACAGACCCGGTAACCGGGAATAAAGTCACAAAGTATACAGACCCGGTATGGTAACTCTTTCGTGATTTCAGAAAGTTTCAGCGCACTCTTTATCGGTTTTAGGACCACCAAGGGATCTTTAACTTGCGCTCAGGACCTCCAAGATTTTTCTCTGTTATCCGAGAAGGCTAGGTGTTTGATCATACCATAAGATCAGGGGTGTGGATGAAAGACAGCAGTGAGAAGGAGCCGAGGAATAGCAGCAGAGAGACTGCAAAAAGAAAGGGTAAGAAGCTCAGAGGAGGGGGCAGAAAGTGGAGACGAAAGCAGACGACAGAAGAATAATATGGATAGACTCCAGAGAGCAAGAAAGGGAGTGACTCAGTGAAAAGAGAAAAATTTTTAGAAGAAAATTTCTCCTCACTGTCCAGATTTGAACTCTGGACCTATTGAATGAGAGGCAACCACCATAATAAACTTTAGACCATGAGAGCCCCCCTTTCTTCGTCTGACACATTTTGTTTTATTTTACTCTCTTGCACAAAATCAGCTGCATAAAAAAGTTATCCACTACAAATAAAGAAAACAACCCCAAAAACCAACAACAACAAAAAAAAACCCTCCCACCAAAAAAGACCAAACAAAAACACATTCTAGTTAGCCTTACAGTTATAAACCTGAGTCACTTCCAGTTTGGACCTCTAAGAAGGGATTGTTTGTTCTGTTCATTTTTATCAGTCCTGGCCACCTGTCTTGAACTTAAACAGCCACTTTACCCCTTGATAATGGGTAGCCGTCTTTCGTAGGTTCGGTGGTTTTTAGTAATAATTTACCACTCTTGCAGATCAATTTGGCAAGGACATATCATAATTAGCTACATTTTTTCTTTCACTCCCCCACACAGCTGCACTGATTTTGGGAGTCAAATGGCTGTATTATTTGCTGCAGATCACATATGGCCACTCGTAAATTTGCCGCATTTTAGTTTTTTTTCCAGAAAATTAAAAAAAAACCAATTGCAGACCATCGAATTGTAGGGAAAAGCAGGGGGCCTGTCAGATCAAATTTTTTTTCTGTTGGGCCCTGTATAATTGGCTTTTATTTTTGTCATTATCATTATGGTCCATTTGCCTCTGGGTCTGAAAGAACTTGCATTCTCCAAGTATAAGGTTTACAGATCTCTGCGGTTTTAATGTGTTCAATATTTGTAATATTAGGCCTATATTTAATTTTTAGCTCTGACTGTTCAGTATGAATACAGTCAGGCACACATAAAATGAACGGACAACTTGATATCTCAGATATCTACAATTTGCTATTTCTCGATGTTTGTGTTGGCAACACTGTTCTCTCAAACACCCATATACAAATATGTCAAACAGCTCTCGTCTTGGAAAAACCAAATTAAATTTTTCCTCACAGTTGTCTTTAAATCAAAATCACCCTGTGGGCATGAAACAAAGCAATACACCCATTATCATCAAGAGCATCAGGTTACATGAGCCCACTAGGCTCACCCTCACACTGCATGTTGCACACACACACAGTGCTGCTTGTAGTAAGACACATCATTGTACATTACCTGTAGTGTAGTGTTTTTTTAAGCATTACACTACACCTTCTTTCAATCTAGTCATGTTAGGGTGGGGGTTGGGTGGTAATGTGTGATCGAAGATAGAGGTGTGGGTGGTTGGCGGGTTTTCTGGTGTGGTTTGTTTCTTCTTTCCTATCTATGAAACATCTATCATCCTTATCTCCCCTCTTCTTTTTTATGTTTGTTACTTTCTTGTAACACCTCTAATCTTCTGGCGCTCATATGACCTTATGCAGTTGCGAGCGCCGTAAAACCTCTACTAATACTAAAACAGAATATAGACTGTGTAGCATTGCATTGGGCTATATTATGTGGGAATGTTTGTATTTGTGTGTTTATGCTTGTTTGAATGTGAATGTAGGTTATGTGGATTGGAGATTGATTACACAAAATGGGTGGATAGCATGCTATGACCAGTGTTGGTTTCATCCTCATAGTTGTGACCAGAAGTTAGAACAGTGTTAAAATATTATTATTTGTTAGACTCATCCGCACCACACTTTTCCTTTTTTTTTGTTTTTTGCTTCAACACGGAACAAGACACACTGCTGATACTGAGATGCTTGATCGCACATTACCTGTAGTGACTAGTGTAGTGTAGAGTGTGTAAGTTGTAAGGCTTCCTTCAATCAAGTCATGTGAGGGTGGATAGTGGGGTGTAATCAAAGACAGACAGTGTAGCGCTGCATTGGACCATATGGTGTGTGAATTATGTTTGAATGTGAAGGTTTAGATCGGGAAGTGATTATATAAGAGAGGTGGTTGGCATTCTCTGACCAATGTTGGTTATATTGTCATGATTGATCTAGCGTAAGAGTATTTTTTTTTTCAAGATCAGATGTGAATCTAAGGGTCATCAGCTTCATTCTTTGTCTTGCTTCGACACTGAACAAGGCGCATTCAATATCCATTTTTCTATCCTTTTTTAGCGATATCGGGTACTTTTCATGATGGCAGTGTTTCATCTTCCGACCATTATATGCTGTCATAGTTGGTTTTCTTCATTATTTCTCTTTTTTCCTCCATTATTTCAGTTCGCTCGATATGTAAAATAAATTTGCCAGTCCCGATTTGTTTGAGATATCCATGCTTGACTGTACATGCTTTTAATTTTGTGTCTATCAGGGTGTAGTAGATGTTCTTGCTGAAGCTTGCGAAAGACTGAAATGGAAAACGCCATCAAAAATTCAGAAAGAAGCCATACCTCTGGCTTTAGAAGGTAAGGTTTGTTATACAGTCTTGTTTTGTTTTTGTTTGGATGGTATATATTGTATTCAAAGAAGTAACTCACTTTGTTGAGTTGGTGGAGGGCTTACAACTGAGAAAAAGGTAAACTTTAAATAGGAAGATAATTTTTATCTACTTTCTAGGTACAATTCTAGCTGGGTTTTGCTTTCTACTTTAGATGGTAACTAGCTGGGCCCCCTTTCGATGAAAGGAATGATTGGGGTATTAACATCAACTGAATATCATTGGTCTACTATATTTACACTCTACTGGAATGTAGCAATAAATCTTGAGAGAAAAGTGACACATGTGTTTCCAAGTTGCCAAATATATAATAGATGCATAGATTGATTCTCAATTCCGCTTTCGTGGTTGTACAGAAGCATGTTGATTGTTCCCAGTAGCAAGAAAAAGAATTTGACAAAGGAGTCCAGAAAAAGCTACGGTGGGCATCAAACGAAAGGATCACCGTCGAATTTAGCACCAAGTAAAAAAAAAGAAAACATGAGGCTCAATCTATACGGGTCGTACACTTGAAATAGTGCTCAGTATTGTGCGACAATGCGCGATAGTAACGAACGGAAGTACGACTTGAAATAAACAAACCTGGGGGATTTTCTAAAATTTCAGACAGAAGCGTCGGCCTACAAAAGCTATCGGTGAAATAGAGAAATTTATCTTTTTGCATAAAACTGTCTCAAGATTGAAAAAAAATAAAGGGCGTCATGATCTGGAGAATATTTTAAAGAATCTTTTGGCGAAAACCGCATGTCGATTGATGCAACCATTAAAATTCCTTTTGAATAGCAAAATTCGGCCACCACAAATAGATAATTGTTTTTCTGAAGTTTCACTTTTCAGGTCATGAATTTTGTTCTTTGACTGAAAACACATACATAGCAAAAACAATCCGTAAACATCCTCTCTTCCATCACAATGAGTTGTTTGTAATGTCACAGATTTCCTCTTGTGAAATGACTATACACCCTTTCTTTAACGTTTCTGTATACACTTTTAAAGTTTGTAAATCATTGGAGCTTAGGCCTTGTCTGGTTATGATAATAACAGGGTGAAATCAAAGTGCATTATTGTGTTTGTACAGTGGTATGGAACCCTCTGTTGCAGGCAAAGATGTGATCGGGCTGGCGGAGACAGGCTCTGGAAAGACAGGTGCTTTTGCCCTCCCCATCCTGCAAGCATTGCTGGAGAAGCCACAGAGATTGTTTGCATTGGTCCTGACTCCCACCAGAGAACTCGCCTACCAGATCTCAGAGCAGTTCACTGCCCTTGGCTCTTCCATAGGGATCAAATGTGGTAAGTTCTGAACTTCAGCTTTGTGATTTTGATCCAGGAAAAAATGTTTACATTCATTGTTAAGGACTGCATGAGTGATACCGTTTGCACTCCTGGCTGGTTAGAGTTAATGTCTTTTATTTTACTATTTGGGTATGTTAAGTACAGAATGATATACATCTTTGTCAACTTCACAAAATAGCCCTTATTTATCTTGGGTCATCAGAATTAATACACTTCTGTGTTAGTGAAGGATGTATTGATTTTTTAATACTTAACTTTTGCGTATTGTTGGGAAGTAACATATTGTATCTCTTTCAGAGAACTCATGTGGGCTTTGTCAAATGGGGATTTTAATCTGAGTTAGTGAGGAAATAGTTTGTTCATTGTGTCTTCAATACTTTGAGTCTGTACAGAATAGTAATACAGAGACTAAAGACTTTAAAAAAAGATGTTCATTTTATCTGTTGTTTATTAGGGGTTGTTTTGTTTTTTTAATTGTGAGATTGGTTGACACTCTTACGATGTAAATCCATTTGTTTCTGTAGCACAACAGACTAAAAGAGGTGGTATGTAGATTAGAAGTTTTCCTTTTTACTATTTTGAGCATGTCCATAGTTTGAGACATTTCATATTGTGTTTTTTTTTTTCAGTAACAGTTTTCTGTGGGTGAAAAAAATGTGATATCATAATTTCAGTTTCTGTAGCAATGGGGGCTTTTTTTTTTGTGTGATAGTTTTTGTTCATGCTTTTTTATTGTTTTTTCTTCCAGCTGTGATTGTTGGTGGCATTGATATGTACGACCAGGCGCTGATGTTGGCGAAGAAACCACATATTTTAATAGGTGAGTCTCTGAGTTCTGGGGAATATGGTGTTGGAAGAGGAGATATTATTTGCAGTATGCTAGGACTTTTTTGTCTCTCTTTCCCATATCATACTGATCAAGAGAGAAATGGTCATGAAGGTCTGTTTAGCTATTGCATAGGGGTTTGTTTGATTTTGTTGTTGTTGGTTGTTGTTTGTTTTTTTTGGGGGGGGGTGTTTGGTATGTGTGTGTTTCATGGAGACTTTTCCTCTGTGGTTAAAAGGGATGATACCTGGGTATTTACAAGAAATGTGAGGAGGGGCCAGGGGTGGTTTGTTGTGATGTGTGATTCACTGACAGGACAGGGGTCATATATTGTGACATGGAATATTGTGCCTTGTTAACGTATGTGGAATAATGCATTAAGAACATGTCTGTTTTCTCCTCAGCCACGCCGGGCAGACTTGTGGACCACCTGGAGAACACCAAAGGTTTTGGCCTCAGGTCTTTGAAGTTCCTGGTAAGTCATGGGTGAGGTCTGTCTGTGAGGTGCTCAGAGAGCAAAGCACCATAATGATGGTGTTATGCTTTAACAATGTAACTGGAGAAAATAAGGTCAACTTTTAAAAAAAGAATTTTTTTGTTTGTTTTAAACCTTTGCCGAGGTCAATCTGTGGGTCCTGGAGTATTAGCTCACTTTGATCAATTGTAAGAGAATTTCGTCTCCAGTGACACCCTTTAGATAATTTAACCCTATCCGTACATTTTGTTTTACTATAGTATCCATACAACTTGGAGAACTCACTTTCAAAGAGGTAATTTACTCGTTAATCTGATCCGTATGCTTTGCATAGCAGTTAGTCAGGGCTTCCAGTCTTCCGCAATTTTGCGGATTTCCGCAAAGTAGCAGAATTCCGCAAATTGAAAAATTTCCGTGAAAATTCGTGCAAAAAATTTTTTTTTTAAAATGCGAAATAAAAAATTTATGTTATTACCAATATTCAACAATAACCAACCCATACCGGAAGTGCTCTTTTATTTGAAAGTGTAGACAGTGTCTTCTACTTTCACTTTCAAAAGCACAAGAAGCACAGCACCAGCTCTGTAAACAAGAGGAAGAAATGACGATTGTGATTCAATAGATCTTGGGCCTGCCAAGAAAAGAAAACTCAAAAGAGAGCTTGATTTTTTTTACCAGACTTGTTTATTTGTAAGTTTTGTTGTAGATTTAAGTTGAATAAGCTGTCAAGTTATTTAGATCTAGATCTTGAATCTAGAGATATTAGATCTAGATCAAGTCAAGGTGTTATACTATTATTATAAGGATTCTACACCTTATGATGATTATGGTGCAAACCAACACTAGCGGAAAAAGGTTGAACATTAACTGTCAAGTTTTATAGATCTAGTTGTGGATGTACAGTATCTGTACAAGGGAGAAAGCATGGCTTTGGATTTGGAAACATATGGATTAACACAAGCAGAAAATTATGTAGACCTATGCAAAGTGTGTTTTATTTCTCACTTATTTTCTGTTAAATTTAGGTCTGAATAGCCAGAAATGGCATACTTAGGATGCTCTGAAACCAAAAATTCTCAAACATAAAGGGGGCGCTGTCCCCCTTCAACCCCCTGGACCCGAAAATCCTCGAAAAATAACATCAGCTACTGGAAGCTCTGGTCAGTCAAAAAAAGGATTTTTTTTGAAATACTGAAAGTTTCAAAGAGATCTTTGTACTAGAAGTATTCTAAAATGTGAAGAATACAACCCCAGGGCTTACGGATAGGGTTAAGAGGTGGGCTGCTTCAACCTTGTGTGCCAGAGCTGACCCATGCTGAGGGGTGTTGGTGTACAGCTGACAACATTCCAGTGGATAGACTAAAATTGTTGATTAAATAAATTATCTTCACAGTCGGGCACATAGAACATGAACATGGGAAACTTAAAATGGCGGATAGCTCATCATACAATTTGCCATTCCCTGATTGAACCACAATATTTTCTTTGTATTAGCATCATTATTTTTTCAAACATCCATACGGATATGTGGAACAGCTGGTCTCGAAAAACCAGATCAAAATTTTTTTCTCTCAATATTGTCTTGAATTCAAATCATCCTGCAAAGCAACACTCCCATCGTTGAGTATCAGTTAATTGAGTATAATAACAACAAGTATAATATTTCTATGCTGCCTCCTATGGAAGATAAATTTTACTTGATTTGGACAAAGATCTTAATATTGTCAGCTAGGTTTATTAGACCTGCATGTTTTCCGACAATCGCGGCCCCGACCCGCGAGCTGGCCGATGCTATCGCTAGGCCCACCTGTATTTGTCAATGTGTGTAGTGCGAGGCTTGGCCGACTGCCAGCGCCCCCTTTTTCTCCCGTCGGCTTTGTCGGCACTTTCGTTTTCATGCCGACTGTCGATGTCGGCGTTTCCGACATAATTGTCGGAACCTCCGTAGAAATACGAATACGAAAAAGTACGACGATTTAAATTATCTACTTTCAGTTTCGTGCTCGAGCGGCCATTTTGAATTTCGTTTGTTTACTGATTGTTCAGATCATGTGGATTATTTCAAGTCCGACTCACTTGTTCTACTCTAGATCTAGATTTATAGATCATACGGTTTATGTCAAATCATGGTTGTTTGTTAATTTGTACCTGCTTTGTTCTGACTAGTAATTCTCATTGTTATAGAGGCCCAGTTCCTTTATTCAACAATTTTTTCAGAGAATTGTATGAGGGTATTAGTTTTTGACCTAAAAGAATACAATTAATTAAGCAAATGGCTATGGCCATCATATGAGACAAGTCAGTGTGTTGTTGTTTTGACGTCAGTGTGAACTTGTTGAATTTTTTCCTCTAGGTTATGGATGAAGCCGACAGAATCCTCAACATGGACTTTGAACAAGAGGTTTTTTGCATTTTTTAATTTTTTCGCGAAATTGTTCTTGTCCTGATTGAAAAATATGTATACGTTTCAAATTGATACTTAATGTAAGATTTGTTGATGGTTGGGCTGCTATACTTTAAGATCTAAATCTAAGCTTTTTTTTCTGTGACTGTCATTAATCATTAAGTTTTATTTTTAAAATTGCTTTGAATTGCTATTTTGCTTAAGGTCAAGATCAGGTGGATGTTTTTAGGTGATTGTCCTCACTTTATAATTTCCAACATTAGTTGGGCTAAATATGTTTTGTCATGAGAGCATGTCCACTCCTCTGGGATTTGAGAATCTTGATAGTTACCCTGGAGGTGTCTGTTACATAGCACATGCTTTTCTACTAGTTATCTCCTCCTTTATTCACTAAGGACAGGTTTCAGTCATATGCAGACATTTTTATTAAGAAAATAATTACCCCGAAATTATATTTAGATTTTTTTACTTATTTTAGTATGTTTATTTAATTATTTATTTTTTTGTAATTTTTTCAGGTGGATAAGATCTTGAAGGTCATTCCAAAAGATAGACGGACATTTTTGTTCTCAGCCACTATGACCAAGAAGGTATGTTGTGGCCTTTTGTTGGTCTTCTGTTTCCTTTTCTTTTCCCCTCATTCTTAGTCCTCTGTCTTGCTGTCAGGTGTACTCAGGTTTTGTATTTTGATGGCGGGACCAGTACTGTATATCTTTTATCTTGCTGTAGCTCCAAATGAGTGTTACTTTGCATGTCTGTAGGATAGCAGTATGTGTCTTGTTGTAGTTGTAAAAAGATGTCATATGATTGCACTCTGTATGTATCTTGCCCAAGTTGTAATTTATCATCTAACTGGCCATTTTACTTTTTACCACAGCCTTTAATCATATCATGGTTCTTTTCTTTTGCATGGGTTGTTGGTGAGCTCTGATGTGGTTGGCTCCTTCTTTTCTTTCATCTTTATCTCTCCTCCTCCTTCTTTTCTTTATATGTTACTCGTTCGTAACACCTCTAATCTTTGGCACTTATATAACCCATTTTCTTTGCAAATGCTGTAAAACTCTTACTAAAGCTATAAAAACTGAAACTAAATTTCTCTTTTGCTGAAATGACGCCTGCCTGGCTTTTTTACTGTTGTAGGTTCAGAAGCTCCAGCGGGCGTGTCTGCGGGAGCCCACCAAGGTGGAGGTCAACAACAAGTACAAAACGGTGGACAACCTGGTGCAGAGCTATCTCTTCATCCCCGTCAAGTTTAAGGTGAGTTCAGAGACGCCACGGCACTCATGATTATTCACAGTGATTGTAATATCTTTGCTTATGCAGCTGTCTTTGGCTAAAAGTATGTACCTCTGGTGTTAAGAAAAGTTTGCTCTTATGCAAACATGCTATTTAGCGAATTTCGAAGGGGGTAATCCAGGACTTCCAACCATACCGATTTTTTCGTAATCATTACGATTTTTTAGCCTCACTACGAAATTCCGTTTGTAAGGCGATTTATTGCAATTTTTACTGTCAGCAGATTTTTTGGCTATAAAAAAAAATTTTTGGCTCTTTTTTTTTATTTTACAAGTTTTATTAGTCAGACCTGTAAAGCAAAACTTTGGCCTTCACTTTTATTTAATTTTCGGTAAGCCCTCTTTTTCCATAATTAAGACATATTTTGGTTCGTTGTAATATAGTAATTTGAAAATGAGAGCACTATTACTAATTTTTATGGGAAATTACTAATTTTCTTCATGGTCATTACTAAAAACCATGGAGATGGGTTGGCAGCCCTGGTAATCTAGAGTAAGTATTCTGTCGAATGTCGTAGACTGATGTGAATCACTTTGTGTGGTGTTTGCTTCACTTCCATCAGTTCCAAGCAAAAATAAGTTATTTTATATCTGATCTACTTCCGGCTCTCTCACAGCAATTATGGCTCTAGTAATCTGAGTTGCTGATTAGGAACTTGCACTTACTGTTAACGCTGATTATTATGAAGGAAAACTTTGATTACACGCTGTCAGCGTGTTTTAATGTGAATTGTGCTTTCATCCAGCATACTCCTCCCTTTATGTGTCTTAGAAGTGAGATGTATTCCCCTCTATGGAAGGTCTTACATGTTCATGGAGGATTTGTCTTTGTACTTGAATTTATCCCTTACAGCCCCGGTGAAACCAGCCTGTGGGTGGTTGCAGGATGCTGTGGTGTGGTTTGCTCCTTCTTTTCTATTAAACATCTGTCTTCCTTAACTCTGCTCCTTTTTTCTGTTTGTTATTCTCTTGTATCACCTCTAATATTTGGCCCTTATATGATCTTATTGTATTGCAAGTGTTGTAAAACTCCTTAAACAGAAACCAGTCTGTTTTTGAAACGATGAATTGTGTCAATTGGTGGAGGGGTGAGGGTTTAAACATTTAATACCAAAAATTTGTAAAACGGCTTTCATAATTTGTATATGATATGATGAGAATCTGTGTTTGACCCTTGACCCCCTTATCCTTCCACAGGACGTATACCTGGTTCACATCCTGAATGAGTTGTCGGGGAATTCCTTCATCATTTTCTCCAGCACTTGCAACAACACACAGCGTCTGGCCCTGATGGTGCGCAACTTGGGCTTCAACGCCATCCCGCTTCACGGGCAGATGTCACAGGTCAGTCGGGAACGTGTAATACAAATGTGTTGATTTTCTGGATAAATCTGGAAACCCAGAATTTAAAAATTGTGTGGATTTTGTAATACATGTCTGCTTATACTGTCATTTATATTTTTGCCTCTTTTTGCATGTCATATTGCACTTTATATAAATGTCGTCTTGATACAAGATGCTTTAGACAGCAAGATCTGTAAATTTTAAGTCCTGGTGTACGTTTCTATAGGATTGGATAACTTGAGGATTTTTATCATAGACAGTTAACATCTCTGGTAGCATAGTGGACATCTGCTGTCGGTAGTACAGACATATGACATTTTACAAAAAAATATAGTTATTTGAGGCAGACTGGATTTTTACAGTTTTTTCTTAAACAGAGACCATTGTACACGGTGAGAGATTTTATTGGCCATAGTTTTAAAAAATTGTATTTGTGTGCCGCGGTCTTTGTTTCTTTTGTAAATGGTGCCAGATTGTCTTTTGGGTTTTTGTTTATTGAGTTCTAGAAGTTGTAGGTGTCACGGGGCTCCCGATTTTTTCGTAATCATTACGATTTGTTTTGCCTCACTACGAAATTCCGATCGTAAGGCGATTTATTATGATTTTTACCGTCAACAGATTTTTTGCTCTTTTTTAAAATTTTACAAGTCTAGTGCAGACCTGTAAATCGTCAGCCAATAGTCGGAAAACCGCCAATCTCTAAATCAACCCCTGCCCCCCTAAAAAAAAGGAACAGCTGGCCCACTTTGCGCGAGTTAGCCTTGTCCACAATAATACCGTACACAAGTAGAAGCATAGAAGCAAAACTTTGGCCTTCACATTTATGTAATTTTCGATAAGCCCTATTTTTCCGCAATTAAGACATATTTTTGTTCGTTGTAGTATAGTAATTTGAAAATGAGAGCACTGTTACTAATTTTTATGGTAAATTACTAATTTTATTCATGGTCATTTTTAAAAACCATGGAGATGGGTTGGCAGCCCTGGTGTCAGCGGCGCACGTCCTTTGGGTTAGGTGTTTAATTTGTGTGCATGTGTCTGTTTAGATTTTTCGTGTACTTTAGGAGTTCGGAATTTTACTACAGGAAAACCCTTAGCTCTCAGAGAACCGGTTTGTAGTCGAGGTTTGGGTTTTTTGTTGGGTTTTTTTTCATTTCACTTAGTTTGTCTTTGCTGGTCTCTTGATTTTTCCTCTTAATCTAAACATCTCAACTGTTCAACACTGGATGAGCACACTTTTTGAGTTTCTCTGCTCCTGGCTGACGTTCATGTGTTTTTACCCTTGGGTTGTTGTTTTTTGGCTACTTTTTACAACATAGATATGTTTTAGATTTTAGTCTGTTTTTGCCTTTGGTCAACGCTTTTGTTTTGGCCCTTCTAATTCATATTTTGTGTCAACCTCAGGAAAAACGTCTTGGTGCTTTGAACAAGTTCAAGAGCAAAAACAGCGCCATCTTGATCGCCACAGATGTTGCCAGCAGGTACAGTCCTTTTCTCATACATGTAGTAATGTCATGTCTCTTGGTGAGGAAATCATTTCTGAGTTTTAGCCGAACTTTGCAGGGTTGATTGCTGGGGAATAATTTCTGCAACGAGTACAATCGAGCACATGTTACTCAAACACGTCAGGAATGGGCAAATGAATTTGACACGCCCATCAGTCGAGTAAACTGATATAACAAAATGTTAACTCACTCACTGCCAGGCATTTCTCGGCAGGATAACTGAGGAATGCCAGGCTTTCGGGACCATTTTCAAAATCTCACCGTGAGCTTATTATTTTGTGTACAACATTGAACTTTTCCACAAACAATGACATTGAAACATACTCAACAAATAAAAAAAAATTTTGGTGATACATATACCTTGTGAAATTTTATGAGTTTGTGAATATGTGGCAAAATCGAGAAAAAACCCTTTTACCTTACATTTAGGTGCTTGGTACATTCAGTCGATATGCATGCCTTTATATCTTTGTCTCTCCAAGAAATAGATGCTGTATCAACTGACAAATGTTGAAGAGTCACTATGAAAAGATATCTGACAAATTTTATATATATATATTATCATGAGTCTACCCATCCTGAGCATCAACATCAGGGTGAGTGGTTGCAGGACGGGGCATGGCCACTGGGGGAGGGGTACCGCTATTTGAAGTTTGTTGTGTAGACCTAAGAGGGTCTATATCAGCTGTATTCCTATAATTTGGGGTCTAAATCTACGTTGTGTGATCTTTGACGTTTGCATGACAGGCCTGGACTGGGACCGGGAAGCATCGAATCATTGGTCTGAATATGGGGAACACCTGATTCTAGATCTAGGCCTAGATCTAGCACAATTTTTATCTTCACTTGTGTCTGCACCTCTCCTATTTCCTTTCCTATACTCATTATCAACTCTGTATGATGGTTCATCATCACTATCATCTGCAAAGAGATCTAAATCTGACCCTTTATTGACGAATAGGTCGATCAATTCAATTGTTACGACTTCGTTGAGACGCTGTCGGACTTCGTTGAGACGCTGTCGCCATCGTAACTGAGCGTTAGTAGTTTTCGGTTCGTTTTGGGCGAGTTCGAAAAAGTCTGATTTTTAAGTAACTTATTCAAGGGAAGTTACTGCAACAATGCGGAATCGAAACTAAACTGGCTTATGTCGCCTACTTCCGACCGCCAAGCCCGAAACTTGTCGGGGAATGTTTGAAAAATAGTAGTAAAAATGCACCCGACGGGTATCGGGTTTGGCAGGCAGCGGTCTACGCGAATCGCCCGACAGGGTTTGGGCATGGCAGTGAGTGAGTTAAAGAGGTCAGATATAACAAAACATTACAGAGATATCTGTTGGGGAATGGCAAATTGTACAAACTGTCTGTGATTGCAAGTTTTCCATGTCCATGTTATTTTTTGCCAGATTGTACTCATCAGATCACTCTTTTGAATCTCCAGTGTAGATTTATTTCATTTTGTATTTCGAAATGTGCCGGATACTTCTAGAATAATGTAAATTTCTTGCCCCAGACTCCTGGACAAGTAGTCTGTACAGATTGTTCTAGAAAGGTGTGTGTCATCAAATTGTTCTAGAAAGGGGTGTTTTTCTTCTCCAGAGGTCTGGATATCCCTCATGTGGACGTGGTCATCAACTTTGACATCCCAACCCACACCAAGGACTACATCCACCGAGTGGGGCGCACAGCTCGGGCCGGCCGCTCGGGGAAAGCCATCACGTTTGTCACACAGTGAGTGGGTTCGGATGTTTGTTGTCTTGTGTCACGTGCTGATGCCAGTGTGCCTTGTGTTCTGTGCATTGATAAGCTTTGCAGACCTGTCGAGTGCTCCGACAAAATCAGAACCCCTCAAATTTTTTTGACCTGTTGAAGAACTTTAATCAAATTTGCATTCTCCCTTTAAAAAAAAATAAATTTTCATTTCTATCTGTTGTGTCATAAGCAACTTGTGGCTACCAACACAGTACCGGTGTTCTATGCATCCCCTTAGCCCTATCATCCTCTCTTTTGTTCCCCTTGAGGTGACATCATTCCATATTGTTAATGATCGGACCAAGCTAGTGCTCCCTGTCAGGCCTGTCTTTAGCTTGTTAGGTTTCCTGCTGGGCTATGGTGTGAATGCCCGTGGTTTAAATCCCTAACAGGGCTTTTTTGAACTTGAGTTGCTTGGGGAGTTTTCAAGACTCCTCACTCACTTTGCTCAGAAATGAAAGTTAAAAAGTTAAATTTGTAGGTTCTGCCTCTTAAATAGCAGCTTTGAAAAGGGTGTTAAACCCATACAGTTATATAATTGTATCTGGACATATACAGGCAATCAAAAGAAAGGTACCACATCAAATGATGGGTTTGATTTTTATTTCAGAGAAATCGGCCATTGGCATCCTCCATGCATTTCGGCCATAGCCAGTACATTCTATATCAACAGAAAAACTGATGTTGAATGTTCTGGCAATGGCATAAACTTGTGGAGCATGCTGATGGCTCGATTTCTCTGATGTTAAGTTAAATAAACCTATCTTTTGTGAGTGACATTGATAAAATTTTTATTGCGTTTTTTTTATAAACAAAGACCTAAATGTGGGTGGTTGGTGGGTGCTCTGGTGTGAGTTGCTCCTTCTTTCCTTTCAAACATCTGTCGTCCTTATCTCCCCTTCTTCTTTTTTTATGTTTGTTACTCTCTTGTAACACCTCGAATCTTCTGGCGCTCATGTGACCTTATGCAGTTGCGAGCGCCGTAAAACCTCAACTAAAACATAAAAGACCTAAACTTTATTTTAAAAGACGATGAATGGAAAAAATCCACCACATGGTCAGGAAAAAATGCTTTTCTATAAACTTTTCAATGTTGGTGCTGTCAGCACTGATGGAGGCACCAAAATGTTATTTTTATAGCATGACCTACTTTTTTAACTACAGGTACTTAGTATTACTCACATGAAAGGAAAACATGTAGACTCAAAAGACAAGATTTTATATTTTTTTATCGTCAGTATTTAATGTTTATCTTACATACATAGTATTGCTTTCCTCATATTCAGTAGGTGTCTGTATGAATTCATCATCTTACTTTACTATAGTGGACTACATAATTTGTCACCATGTTCTTCCACAAATGCAGATAATTAGAGGATGCCGCTGATAGGAACTACTTTTTATTCTTTCCCTTTGTTGTTTCTGTCCATCTATTTTACTTTTTCCATGCACTAAATGACTGTTATTCCGTTGATACGTTTCTTACTACTCAAACCTCACTCTTCTAAAAACAAGCGAACTGTCTGTCCCCCCTTGGTTGCAGGTACGAGGTGGAGCTGTACAAGAGGATTGAGGAGCTGTTGGGCCGTCAGTTGCCGCTCTACACCACGGAGGAGGCTGAGGTCATGCAGCTGGTGGAGCGAGTCAGCGAGGCTCAGAGGTTCACACGCATCGTAAGTTTTCATCTACACATATTGGGCTGTTTGCGTATTGTATAGGAATTTCTCAGAAGTAATCATGAATTTGGGATTAATGCAATGACTGATAGTGTGCCTAGGATTCCATTAATTGAGTTTGTGATATGCTGAGCTATGATGGAGATTACTGCAGTTTGAATCCTTAACTGGACATTCATACTGTTAGGTTGTTGGAAGAGTTTTCCCGGCATTCCGCCCACCTGGCTGGGTCATGTTGGACATGAATATTAAATTCCAGGTCCCTCATCTTAGATGGCCTTGTTTTAAAGGGGTATTAAACCTTTGCCATATAAATATAAAGCATACTTAATTATTTGTACTATTGCACTATTTGCATGATACAACTGATCAAACTAAAAATAAAAGAGAATTGCATTTGTGTGCATTTTTAAGTGTTCGGTGTGATGTAGAAGCGTAAACCCGATTAGAATATAATGTTGTGTAAGTACAATTTGCTGTAATTTTGGTGTAGTGCATTTTGTGCATGGAAAAGATAGGCTTTATAGCCGTTGCCAGACTTGATACTGGTATTGAAAGGTCACCATATATTGGGATCTAGTCTTTGGTAAGAGAAATTAGGGGTGCACAGGTCTTTGGCTCCCTCAGGAGAAAAGTGGAGTGGTTGGTTGACGCTCTTGTGTGGTCTGATTATCATAAATCTTTTCAGTGTTTCTGTCTTTAATCTTTCCAGAGTGAAAAGTAGCTGTCATTGTACTAAAAACTACAATTTGCTTGATAAAAAGCTGATCTCTTATTCTTAGTGAGATACATTTGGGGGTTTCAATTCATATTGCACTAGAGCTGTTTGTAAGTGATTGGATTGTTGTCATTTTAAAAAAAATTTTGTTCCTCAGGAGATGAAAGATGCAGAAGACAGGAAGATGGCAGCAAGGAAGAAGAAGCGAGGACAGGATGAAGATGACACGGAGGAGGCAAGCGGAGTGAGGAAAAAGTTCAAGAAAAAAAGAACGAACTGAAGATGTTTATCTGTACTGTATAGAGATTTTCAATTTATGAGAAAAGAGTATTTAACAAATGATGGAAGAAGTCTAAGAATGTTTTTATTTGGTCTACTGAAGTGTAAAGAAACTTGATGGATTGTTTTGTAATGAAAGTAGCAGTCTCGACCGGGTCACACACACCGTGACTCCATTGTAACTGATGTTATCAGTTGTGGCATTGGTCCATTTCCTTGTTACTCAAATCATTTTGAGTTGGGATTTACGTGTATAATAATACTTTCCCTGACCAGATCTTTACTTTCCAGACAATATGAATGTATAATAAAGAGATATGTACATAATATAAAGTATTGGTCTTGTGAATTGTGACAAATGTCTTCATGTCCACAATTGTTGTTTTTTTTGTTTACTTCTTTTCTCTCCCTTTCTGTCTGTCATTCTGGCTTTTCCCTGCACGAAACGAGTGTTCAAGTGTCAAAAACGAGTGTTAAGTGTCAATGTGCTTCTCTTTACTAAAACTTAAATGAACGGAGTGGTCAGACGTTCACACCATCAGAAGGTCCCCTCTGTTGGTGTCGGGATTTACAGGTCTGGGAGATTGGTGGTCTGTTTTTATATTTGCGTGTCTCGTGTGCCAATTGGCGACACCTTTCTCTGTCTTGTCCTCACACTGTCCTTTCCCACTTTCGAGCAATGATGTGTAGCAGGTAATTTGGTACAGAGCTGTCCACTTATTTATATAAATTTGTTTTAAAGTGAAGGAATTCTTTATAAGTGATGGATAGCCTTGGTTTTGCTTTGGCACCATTTTTTTCTTTACCACCTCAGACTGAACAGACACGCAACTTTGGTCCTTGCCATTTTAGTTTTAAGAAAGCAGACTCACTGCAGTATCTGTTTCTGGACTGATTCTCTCTCTCTCCCCCCTCCTCCCTTCTCGTCCCTTGTAAGCGGCCTCCAAAATGACTTATTGCTGAGTCATGTCATTGGAGGTATACAACCTAAACAATCACAGTCAATTTCTCTTTCCTCCACGCAGATATTAACATCTGACATGTGTTCTTTTCTTTTGAGTTAAACCAGAACTTTAAACCCTTTGAATGTGGGTGGTTGGCGGGTGCTCTGGTGTGGTTTGCTTCTTTTTTCCCATCAAACATCTATCGTCTTTATCTTCCCTTCTTCTTTTTTATGTTTGTTATTCTCTTGTAACACCTCTAATCTTCTGGCGCTTTTACTAAAACAAAAACCCTTTGAACCAGCAGCTGAAGTGTTACGGTTAGGTGCTTTTTATTTTTAACGAGTATCAGTCTTTCTGCTGGAATGTTGTGTCACTCTCAGCCTGACAGGTAGGTCCTCCTAAATGATCTAAATTGTGTCATAAAAACTCTGTGAGAGGTTGCTCCGTCTACAATATCCCACTGCTCCCGCCTGCGTGGGATACATCTTAGCAACATCATAGAGCTACTAGTACTAGAATTAGAATATCTCTCGCAAACAAAGCTTCTGACTTAGCACTTGTCTTTTTGTACACACTTTATACCATGAGGGGCTATGCTACTTTTGGAACGGGTTGTTCGGGGGGGGGGGGGGGGGTTCAAGACTCTCCACCCTCTTACCTGTTCTTTAGGAAACAATTGTTAATTTGAAAGTCCCGCCCCTCACAAAGCCTTAGTACAGGGACACACTTCATACATGTTATATATACACACATCACCATGCAAATACAAGGACGTGTAATGTTACAAAAGTACATCTGGAATTATGAAAATCATTTCCTTCATGGAGAGTGCCATCATCAATATCACCATCATATGATATAATTGCATTTTAAAGCCCATATCCATGTGCTTTACAACTCTTATTACCCTAATAGACCCTCGGACATTCAGAGACATTTTTGGCTTCCCGGAAATATGAAAAAACATTTTTATTAGTGTGATACATATTTTAGCCTCTTGATTTTTACAATTTATATTTAAAGTTGTAATCAATTATTGATGCAAATTATGAGAGCTGATTTTTAAGATTGTGCTAATTTCAAATGCCTTAAGACCTGAGTTTCCAAATTTTGTTCCATGTGCGGATAGCGAACTGCAATGACGATATAATTATCTTATTTTCATTGTCCGTGTCACTGTCAAGTTTGTAGCTTTGGATTTTTTATTAAGTGTACTTTTATCCTCGCAGTGACCATAAATTCTGTTTTATGATCCATAATAATCATAAAAAATGAAAGATAAAGTTTCCCTCCATAGTTTTTCCCCCCATTGTGTCCTGTTCTGCCGTCGTAAGGGAAAACGACGAATGGTCAAATTTTAAAATTTTTTATATTTTTACATATTTCATAGAGTATTTAATTCTGCATCTGATGGTGTAAAAATGTTTGTCATATCCTAATCCGTTGTTGCATAATTGAGAGTTCGTCGTTTTCCCTTACACTGGCGAGCTCCGAGCCAGAGCTCAGTGTCAGGGAGAACGACGAATGGTCCATCGGTCAAGGATCACTGCTCGTTCGGCGTTGTCCCCTGGTCTCTGCCGTTGGGCAAATTCGGCATGGGCGACGAATGACAAGTGGTCACTGTTGCGTCAGTACAAACATACTAGGCTTTTTTAGCAAACAAACACACCACCACCCCTTCCCCCGGAGTACCGTCGATGGTTTATAAGAATGTATCTCTTAGTGTCTTTCTGTCTGTCTTCACGTATTAGGTCTTTCCTGATTGTGTGAATTGACAAGAGCAGGCGGGGAGAGGGACAGGGGGAAAGGGGTGGGGATGGGACGGTCAAAAAAGTATTTAGGGAGAAATTTATTAGCACTGCATATTAGTGTCCGCCAGATGTTCACAGACTAACGTCATGTTAGTTTGCTGTCCAGTCATTTGACATCCCAAATCACAACGATGGTTATAGTGCCGCAATTTGTCCAACACGTGTCACTGGTCGACATCATTATAGAGTTAACAAGCAATTAATGACACTGCGTTATGAGAGTAAATTTCTTTGTCCAACTTAAAAAGTGGAGGTATTGTGGCGACACTTAGTCTTGCTTTACGATTTTTTATGTCTCGATGGACGTTACGATCGAGTATAATAATGTCTTGCAGATTCAAACCATTCTAGTCGATCTCTACTTTGTGGTATGTTTTCCAATTCGATCAACTGAATCCTTTATTAAATACAAAGCGTCCCATTACCTCTCCCGAAAGCGTGTGTGATACAGTCTTGTCAGATTGTTATATTTCTTACTTGAAAGTTTGACTTTGCAATGATCTGATCGTATTATTGACACTGTAACATTGTTGATCCCTTTGGTCGTGCAGGGAAAAATTTGCAATTAGCGAAAATTAAAGTAAAACTTGCTTCTGAAGAGAATACAGTGAAGAGATATCATGGAAACCAAACTTTGGTTCCAAATGAGACAGTTTTAAATCAAGCTGCTGAAAATGTGTGCACATCTGATTTTGTACCCTGACTGTGTAGTTTAACCAAGCGAGGAAGGGAAAAGAAGGACGTTTACCGAGTTACAGTTGGGATATAACAAACACCTAACTTTATACGTATAATAGCTAGTTTGTATGCGTCTTATTTTTATTTGTAGTAGCCAGTACACAGTCATTACTGTCAATAATGCGTCACAACTGACGATCGCCTACGCCCATAAACGTTCACAATTGTAAGGGAGAACGACGAACCGTACCATTCGTCGTTTTCGCTTACATCACAAGGCTCACCTACGGGTGCGCAGTGTAAGGGAGAACGACGAATGTCGAATAACTTTGCTGCTTTTTAACCTAAACCATTCAAACTTTAGAAACTGCTTTAGGAACATCTCAATCAGATATCTGGTGAGTTACAGCTTAAAAGAGCGGAAAATAGAAGAGTTAAAAAGTGAAACAAGTTTTTGCCTCTCCTGAAAAATTTGCCTCGCTACCTGCGCAGGACCATTCGTCGTTTTCCCTTACGACGCAGTGTTGTTAAAAGTTGGGGTTAATAATGCTGGCACACCTCATTCTAAGCATTTGCAGAACAAACTCTGCATTTATACACAAGAATTTAGTCCTAAAGAACAGGACGCTTTTCAGTTGCTGAGAGTAGGATATCAATATCAATGACATTTGTGACATCAGTGGTAGCCTTGTGGTTACGCTACCGGACCCGTAATCATGAGGAGATTGTGGGTTCAGGGGTTGGAGCCTCAGTTGAAGTTCCCTTCCTTCCGACATTGTGTCTTTGGGAAAAACACTTTACACATATTTCTCATTTGGCGTTTTCCTTTCTGAGAGGGACGTCGGTTAAACTCATAGATCCCACCTCTTAATAGGGGCATTAAGCCTATACCATTTCACCATTTTTTCATTGACATTTTTATGAATATTCCATTATTTTGGAGAGAGGAGATAGGTACGTAGTTATCCTCTCAATTGAGTTTGAGTAATGTGTCACTGGTCGTTTGGTGGGTTAACCCATTACAATTACATGTACCGATGGCAAAGCATTTATTTGATTAAGAAACACAAATACAACTTGCTTCATGCAAAAAGATTTTCGTTTATTGTTTAAGAATATATAGATAGCAATTTGTCATAGAAATATCCACACAGGCAAAATACAAACAAGAAATGGCAATGACTCGCACACATTCTGACAGATAAAAAAGCTAACATAAACTTAATTTTTCTTTGCAAACGTATTGAAGTTTGTAAAATCTGAGTTGACCTACACATTTTGTGAAAAAGCGTGTGATCTTTCATTGAAAACGGATTTTTCCCATATCAAGTGAGGGAATCCCATTTGTAAAAAAAACCCCATGCTTTACAGTGGTACACAAACATATAAAAATATGAAGACTACGGGGAGGGAAAGTAAAGAAAGAATTCGCATAATGAAATTGTGGTCAACAGACTTTCTATTTCTTTCACTGAGTCACGTGGCATGTAGACTACACCATTTTTTCCTTGGGTGTGACACTTCTTAAAATGTGTCACCAGTGAGAGTGAGAGAAAACGTCCCTTTTCAATAAAATACACGTCATGTATACATGTAGTATTACTAGACACCATGGAGGTACAGACCAAGCAATAGGTCAAGATGGTCAACAACAAAAGAGCAAAACAGCAACTATTGCCCCTTTTCAACTGTAGCCTCCATAAATGTATATATATATGTTTATATATTATAAACCTAACAGTAACACTAACATATATTTATTTAAATAGAGAGTGAGAGAGAAAGAGAGCTTCACACTGGACTCAAGGACAAAGGAACAACGCACACAATTTACCGAACCGAGAGAATACTTTAAAATCTTTGGATTTTTTAAAATGTGGAATGAAATTTACAATATACAGAGTGGAGTAACGAGAGGCAGGCAAATACACAACAATGGTTCTTTGGTAGAGATCATAGAACATTCTGGGTAGACATTTGCCATGTGTTCTGGGAATTGATCGATGCACCTTATGTGTCCATGTTACATTTTGTTGAGGGATGTGGATCATAGTGTGGCACTGAGTTAAAATACTTCACTTCATATGATGCATTTTCCTATGTAGGACACATGTACTTTACTTCTAAAACAGACAGAGCTGAATCTAACTTCACAGCTCTGGAGATTTTCATCTCACACCAGAAATAAAGGTATACACAAAGGATTTAGCACTTTATTAGAGGAACCAGCACTGCATAGGGAGGGGGGGGGACAGAAATGTAGAGAAAGAAAGGGGGGGGGGATGGCCGGTTAGTTACAGTGTAGTTTTAGTATGAGGAAAGGGATTGGGGAAAACAGAGACAACAATGGTACTGTATGAGGAAGGGGTGTGGAGAATGTAGAGAGCATGATAATGAATGGTGCACTGTGAAATCTTACAGCTTTGTGAGACCACAGGATTGTTCTAAATTCATTTGAATGTCATTCAACTAAATGCATTCTCATCACTCAAAGATCTTACACTATGGTCTCTAGCTGCTTCAATGAAACTATCTCAAGACATGACACCTGACCTAAAGATTCTGTCACATGTCCTCGCAAAAAAGGATTTTCATAATGTTGTTTACAACATGTTAGTGTTGTTAACATACAGCGCACAGAATTCAGGGACTTCACATTACTCATCACAGTGCATCCCAGTGACAGAAAAGGTTCACTCGAGTTTATCTGTAGTTAAAATAGATTCCGGAAGACCTTATGAGAAAAAAGAAATGGTGGGAAATACCACACATACTGGAGGTAAGTGGAAGGACGATAGAACATTTTTGTGCTGCAATCAGGAAGAAGTTTGTTTAGAGGTAGATGTACAACAATGCAGGACAAACCATGGATGAGTAACGAATGTGTTCAAAGGATTGATAAAAACACCCAGAACACTGGGGAAATGTGGACGATTTGTGGAATATATAACAGACATTTAAGAGCTCTTAGATGCATGTGAAATGTTTTGTCAAGACATAGGAAGACAAAGACTTCCGGGCTGAAACAGATGAAAATATCACTGGAAGAACTCTTCACAAATAGCAGAAGACTTAATTACAAGTATATATTTTCCCCCCTTTCAAATTAATAATATTAATATTACACTTCATTTGTACAAGTTTGAGAGAGAGCCACCAGGAAGAAATAATCACAAAAAAGTAACCCTACCTTCAACCGCAGACATGGGTTGAACATACAAATACAACTAGAGACAGAAGAGAATTTTAACTCTGTATAAGCATGTCCAATGAACAAGGAAAAACTATCTAAAAAATTTACCGATATGGTCTAGCACACACATCATGAAACCTGTGGGATGAGGAAATCCTTTCTTTATACTTTATGTAAGTCTGATTTCCCTGCATGTTTCAACTACAAAGAATACACGTGGCCAGTATTGCATACAGACAAGTCATTTTTGGCAACCTTTGAGATACCTCTGTATGCAATACTGCCCACATACACATGTACATGCATAAGAAAAAATTCAGGACCTGAAAAACTGTTCATTATGTGCATGTTTCACAATGTGTTTGTGTGCTAGACTGTATTGTTTGTCTGGAGTAATAACTTTCTATGAAAAGATTTTCTCACTGAAAAGTAAATCGACCGACACAGTTTTGGAAAAACTCTCATCACTCATTCTTGCTGCTTGCTCCCCCTTAAATCCCAATCCCACTGGATGACCCTCTTTTTCTTCATTAACACACAGAGAAAGTCACATGGTCGCATTGTACACCACGTTAGATACAGCAAAGGATGACTAGATAAAAGCAATCGGAACCAAACAAAATTGTCATTCAAAACCATTGCAAAATGAATATATACTGTATACCATATAAAGACATGTATCTATATAATAATATCATAATTTATATACATTGGTAAAACGCCTGGGGGAAATGCAAAGGTTCAGGGTACACACAGTACATGTATTGTGGTGGTCAACTCAAGGAGGTCATACTCACTGAACTGAATAAAAGCAAATAAAGAAGCACACAAGATCCATTTGGCACAAACTCTGGTGAACTCACCAAGGGCACAATCAAGGCAGCTTGTGCACAGGTGGGGCAAAATGCAAATATCTGATGAGTACTAGTTGTAATCCTTGATGTACTTCACTTGGCAGATGTCACTATGACTATGATATTTATAATATCTGTCTAGCTACGCACACAATGAAATCGGTGGGATGTGGTAACCTTTTCATTATATAAGAATTTAGCCATATACTTGTTGTAAATACAAAGAATACAACAATGTATAGGAAAAAATTTGGGACCTGAAAATCTGATTACTATGTGCATGTTTGCTATGTGTGTGCTAGACAGTATATTCCATGACACCATGACAAAAGTCTGGTTCAGTTATTGTCATCAGTGACTATTTCTCCTTCTCTACTGAACATCACAAATAAAGCATGTATAAACTTTATGTATCTCTATAGAAGTACAAGGAAGCAAACGTCACATCTTATATTCTAAAATCCCAAACAAGACATTATTGTGACTGACCTTCTTCATTTTGTGATTTGCCAAACTAAAACAATGACCTTCATTCGAAAAAAGTTCTTAAACTTAAAATTCAATAAAATTCTTAAACAAATGCATGATAACACTCGTGGTTTACGGAAAACAAAAAGCTCTAATTTCTTAAAAATGATATGGCTGGTCAATAAAGAGTTTATATAAGTGAAAACATAGCTCTGCTGATGTGGTTGGAGACTTTGGCCTGTAACTGGGCTTTATTTAGCCCTGAAAAGTGGCAGAAAAAGTTTTCTAGTTTACCAGCTCAGACATTGGACTGATAATTCAAGAACCATAGGTTCAGTCCCTGACTTCGTTATGTTGAACATACTTGATGCTGTGCCCCTCAAAACTCAAGAGGTCATCTCTACTTCAGTAAACACTGGTCCATCTATAACTACTCTCTACATTACTGAAAACATATTACAGGCCCTACTGAAATATCACCATGTTCATTGTGGTGGGAACAGCTGTGACCACATTAAGCCTAACAATAATAAAATAATAATGTTATATATATAGCGTGTATACCTATTACGAGACATGCCTAATTTGATGCATGAACAATTTCAAACTGCTATAGGACAGGCACTGCAGTAGTTATGTCAGTACTGTTGGAAAATTGACCCCGCCCCCAATTTTGATCACATTCTTTGCCTGCTACACAAAAGACATGAGTTTTGACACACATGTGGGAATAATACCACAGAGCCTACAACTAAATATGTCCCGACAGCCAGGGTAAAAACAGGCCACCTCGGTAATTATTTTAAAAAAGTGTCAATTGTGTTGCAAATCATTTACAAAAAGATGCTTTCAAAGAAAAGTCCTAAAAAGCAGTCTGTTTAAGATCCTGAGCAGCCTGAACACTAGTCAAACCCAAACTATCAACAACTACAGAAGGCATCTACTCGCATGTGCACTTTCAGCATTTTCTTACTTCACTAGCACTTAAACATATCAAAAGTGTGCTGCGTCAGATGTAGTTAACTACTACAATGTATCATACTAAATTCCATTTATATGTAAAATGTGAAATTCCTTACATCTGGCCAAAATGACGATAATGTTTTTTAAACAGATGGGACAAAACACAAACATCTAACAACTCACTGTGCAACTGCACAAAACTGTATTTCCCTGACTGACCATTTGACTTAGGGTTGGAAGAAAAAGTTTTGGCCTAAAACCCTGTCAGAACTGTAAGGAGGTCTGAAAATAATAGTTGGTCCATAGTAAACCGGTGATGACCTTTACAAGCAAGGAGGATGAACTGTTATAGACCTTGCTAGCCACTGCAAGTAGCTAGCGTATGTGGTAAAGACAGAAAAGTAAAGGAAATAATAGCGAACAGCTTGTAAAGATCACAAATGTCTCAACATATTGATTAATTTTTAGGACTGGCGCAAGAGGTCTGTTTGAAGTGAATCATACACCATACACAAAAACAAACAAGGAAGCTGACCACCAACAGGTGGGTGTCCAGTCATCGGTCAATGGAGCTGCATTTACAGGAAGACATCTGTGCCTGTGAGAGCTTCTCACAGATACACTGAACAAACTTGGACAAAAGGGAAGGGGGGGGGGGCAGGAGAGGGGATGTCATTGAGTCAGTCCAACCCAGCTACAAATAGTCAATATAATTCTCCATACAAATGCAATCAATAAAATGTACATGGTTTCTTTAAATACAATGACAATACGCGTGAGATAAAGCGCATAAAAAAACAGCATGGCAGTCACTCGAAAGAAGAAATATAGTTCTTTGAAAATAAATACTTGACACAGCAATGTACAGAGGGTTCCACTCCAAGTGTACAAGCAGGTAGCCAAACACATGTAAAATACGTACCGGACGCATGATCAAAGAAAACAAGCGTATGTACACTCTTTATCATAAAAATGACCCCAGGAAGTATGAGAAAGCAGCTGGTGCTTCCCATAAAATTATCCCCGAAAACAGTTCCCATATGTTCAGCACTTAATTCCATACATTGAAGACAAATATTGCAGGAACTTTTGGCATGAAACTAAAACAATACAAAAAATTTCAGTGACAGGGTAAATGTTTTCCACAAAATCAAGTGTGCAACGTAACTCAGAAATGAAACAATGATTTTTAAAGAATAATAGCAACAATACAAATTAACTTTCCCCTCTCTACCCAATCCCTTTTAATAAAATAAGAACAAGTCAAATAACATGGGTATAAAACAACATGACATTCAAAAGGACAAAGCGATGGGAGAATTAATTGCAATTAAAAAATGGATGTATAAATAACTGAGAAAAATAAAAGGATAGGTGGGCAGAAGAATTAAAACAAGGACACATATAATATATAAATAACAGCAATACAAACAAAATGACCACGTGACAAATGACTTAGAACAACAAGCATGAGTACACATGTAACAAAACGACAAATCAGAAGACAGATAAAGTAAAATTTCCACACAACATTTTCAGATTGAAACATGTATAGCTGTCACTGTTGTATTGCACCACATAGTACGCAGCTGGACAACTCCAGAAAACACACATATACAAACATTCCATTATATTAACATTGCCCTAGAATTACAAAGTTCTATCTGCTCAGCACCTAGTTTTGGGGAAATTTGACGATATAAATATTGAGTTTCGCAACATGTCAAGCTTTTTTAAATGCAATTCTTTGAATACCTTGATAACGACTGCGAAAAATCTTACGATTTTGATAGAGCAGAAAGAACATTCGGTTTCTGACCTTGCGGTCTTAGTTACTCAAAATGGCCAAAAAATGTCAGATGGAACTTTGTAATTCTGAGGTAGCGATCACTCACCATGTACATGTAGCCTATATATGGACGGAGTTGTGACAAAATGAGTTGTTTCCAGCATTCAAACGTTCTCTTTCTCCCTTTACATTGCGAGCAGGATCACTCACCTTCATCACTTAAGAATATTTTGTATCTAAAAATACTGAAACCAATTATTATATTCTGAATTCATTCAGCTTTTTTTCTCTCCAACAAATGAATCAAATGATAGCTGTTTTTTCCCTACACTCTCTGTGTACTTTACATTATGTCACAAAACCCTTCAAATATACTCTCTTAAAAAAGCAGTAGTTTAAAACAGGTATTGACAAACATGTGTATTAAACAGCGCATCAAAATCTATGAAACTCACAGCTTACTAAACAAACAAATAAAAGACAAACACAATACATGTACATTTGTAGTTGTCTATTACAGGACACAGGACAAGAGGCAGGTTAAACACTTCCGCTACTTGACTACTAGATGAGGGAAGAATCAGATCTAGTCCTACCAACTGAAACTGTTAAATGGGGCCCGCATGCTCATATTATGACCTTATAATGCAGTTCCGAGGGCCGTAAAACACTTCCCCCCAAAAAAGATCTAGTCCATACAATTCTCCACTGACCATTACTCTTGTCAACCCCCCCCCCTCCCCAGCCCTCTGAAGCCCTGTGGTACTCTTGTATAACTAGGAGCAGTGCTGTAGTCAGCTAGCTGGGTGCCAAAGCAGTTGGGGAGGCGCTGCACACTTCTTGAAACACACGTGTGAGTGTATGTGAGTGTGTGCGTGTGTGGTGCACGCACGAGTGTATGCGAGTCTCTCTCTCTCCCTCTGTGTGAGTGTGTGTGTGTATGTGTGTGTGTGTGTGTGTGTGTGAAAGAGAAGTAGAAAGGTAGAAAGAGAGAGAGAGAGATATATATATATATATATATATATATATATATATATATATATATATATATATATATATATATATATATAGAGAGAGAGAGAGAGAGAGAGAGAGAGAGAGAGAGAGAGAGAGAGAGAGAGTGTGTGTGTATTTGGACGTCTGGGTAGGCCTTTATAAACCAACATAGGCCTACACATGTGATGTAGATTCAGTTACATAAGACTATGCAGCCGAGATAGAGGGAGGGAGGGATGTCAAGACTACAGTCTACGAAAACAGACCCCCCCTTTTTTTTCAAACTACATATTAATCATTATAATTATATAAGCCCTCACTCCACCCCACCCTCATTTCCCGCTATCCATCCCCACTCCATTGACGTAAAGGGAAATTCGGTCAGGGGGTAATGGACTTCGAACTTTCATTCGTTTGTCTTCAATTTTACCAGTGAGAGAAAACAATTTAATAATGACCAAAGGCTGATTCGATTTAAGTGTCCGAAAAACTATGATTTGTATCTTCCTATTTGCTGCCAGTGTGGAGTGACCAACAACCTAATAAGTTTTAAAGAAAAAATAATATAATATGTATTTATTATAACTAAACTAGTGCGGTATAACCTAGAGTTGAGGTAACGTGTAACCCCCAACCCCTGCCCTGGGCATCCTCATCCCTGGGTGATGAACAAAAACGCGGTCAGGAGTCAGTCAAGGAGAAGAGGCTGTGACTTCCGTGCCGTGACCTAGTTTCCGACCTGTCCGCGCCGGGGACACCCGGACATCACCATCGCCTCGTCACGCGCACCACGGGGTGCTAATCAATGACGTTCGAACGCTGGAGATGACCACGGAGGGACGGGGAAAAGGCGGGGGAGGGGGGGATATTCACACATACTTTTATCTTCTTTTTAAATTTAAATTTATGTGGGGGTTCTTTTACACCCCCATGGATACAACTTAATTTAGATAATTTACGAGGCAAGCTTCGGACACCCTCTTTCAGGACCAACACGGGCTGAGAGGGATACAACATGCCATCAGAAAGACCGAGATAGCTATACCGCGTCTTGAAACAGACCAGAGGAAATGGAGACGTATGTTGGTGCCATGAGAGAATAGACAAGAAAAGAACTTAAAAAGAAGGAGCCAAGGGGTTATTCTCACGAGAGAGTATAGACCAGAGAAGATCAGAATAGACCGTGACGTTCAACATAGCCAGACCTTGACAGAGAAGAGACCATATCACGGAACAGACAGAACAAACTGGCGTCTGCGGTGAAGCGGTTTGGCGCTTCGCTCTCGCACGCTGGAGGAGACCCGAGTTCGATTCCCAGAAGGGGAAAAATTTGTATCGACCATCTCGGTCTATCTGCAGGGATGTTGTACCTTGTACCCCTCTCAATCCAGGCTGGCCTCTTGACAGTCAGGGTCGGAAGCCCGTCTCCTAAAAAATCTAAAGCGTGTCGATGGGGTGTAAAAACACAACCAATATATGGTCGCTTTTAAGTACAAGAGGGCTAACCCTGATTTCGGGGATTTCCAGAAATCTTGACCTACACCAAGAGTGGGAAATGCCCTACCTATAGGAGAAGTTTGGTTTCATCGGTGTGAATATTTGTTTGGTTATAGAGAAAACCTTCTTTGTTTTCTAAAGAAACGGAATAAGGGGCAAAAACTTTACCTTCAATATTCTCAGAACAGTATTTTTCGGGATAGTCCCCTTGTCCTTAAAAGCGACCATATAATAAAACAACAGATAATAGATGAGAACAGACAACAGGCTGACCGTGTCAGAAAACAGACCACAGAAGATCGTACTGAGCGTAAAAAAATGTAGTCCTGCTGATACTGTGGTCACAACGTGTGGGGAACACATCATGATGAAAACAGGGGCCGGTCTTGCTCACAAGGAGAGCGTGACGTGTGAGTGAGTCAGGGAGCTGAAGATGCCGGGTTAAGGGTGCGTGGAGGGATGTAGGAGAGAGGTGTATTGGTTAGTGTGTGGCTGGGGAGG